>NC_066509.1:4497929-4555429 GCF_024679095.1 Eriocheir sinensis | reverse complement strand
ATTATTCCATAAACTGAATTCCCACTTAAGTTAAGGCGGCCGTGTGACGTTTTGCGTGTGTGCCCCCGTGCGTCAGGTGGCCTTAATGACCCTAATGACGGCGCGCGCGTACACACACACACACACACACACACACACACACACATACACAGAACATTTCTGAGACTCATAAAAGCCCATATTCTTAAGAGCGTTTAGTGCATTTATCTACTTCCTCGGGAGGGCGGAAGACGAAGGCATTGCGGATATTTTGGTGTGCTGGTTCCGTTGTCGGTGGCGTGGTGAGCCTTGCTGTGGCCGCTGCTCGCCTGTTATGCTGGTGAGCCACAACCACGCTGGCCGCTCTCTGCTGCTCGTGAGTCGTGACTTGAAAGACTTCATCGGCGCGTGACGCCTCCCGCCCGTCCCCGCCTCCTGATCGCCCCTGGGCTCCCGCTGCGCCGCCCTGCCTTCAGCCGCCGCACACCGCTTTCCGCCGCCCCAGTAGGCTATATCTTTTTTTTTTCCGCAAATTTCGCAAACATTCAACAACTGGGAATCGAGGGCGAGCAATGAAACGTGCTAGCAGCTTTTCGTGATTTATCAATAATGACGACATAGAAATAATGATGATGATGGGGATATAGCCGATAATAGTAATAATAATAATAAATAATAATAATAATAATAATAATAATAATAATAATAATAATAATAATAATAATAATAATAATAATAATAATAATAATAATAATAATAATAATAATAATATAAATAACAAATAATAACGATTGTGGTACTGGCCATTAATGTTTTGAGATCGGAGTTGCAATAGGAGGAGTAACGTGTTACTAACAGGATGATGGTGATGATGATGATGATGATATATAAAGTAAGATATAATTTTGACATCGCTTGAGGGAGTTAGATATTGTTATTTAATTTACCAGAATGTTGAAACAATAACGGACTGCTCAGCCTGAGAAAAAAGCATTAAGAAAATAAAATAAAAAACTTTGTGAGTCATCCGGCAGGTGGTGAAGGCGGTCTGAGGCGGCGGAGCAGCAGGGAACAACCCCGGCCCGGCTGCCTCGCGTTTTTCCTCGTTCACTGTACAGCGCGTGATGTTACGCACCGTGCACTCGGCTGGGTGAGGGGCTGCTTGTTTCATTATCACTATCATCATCATCATCGTAAATCATCGGTAACCTTTCGCCGGTTGAGCTGTAAGATATCACCGCACAATTAGTTAGGGTCTATTTTCAAGCCATCAGCCCCACCGAACAGTGGCCCATCGCCGCTACATAACAAAATCCGGATTATATCTGGACCAGCTGTGCGGCGCCCCTCACAGATACTACTGCGATAAATTCGCGCTAACACTTTCGTAACTGTTTTCCGGCGAAAACAAATATAGTCGCATGGGAAAAAATCATATCTTACCCAGAAATGTATAACCAGTGTCTCAGAAATAGACCGTTCAAGCCAGCCAAACGATATACTCATATTCTTGTTCCTCTCCTCCTCCTTTGTCTTTGTCGTGTGACCATATCGTTATATTATTATTATTATTATTATTATTATTATTATTATTATTATTATTATTATTATTATTATTATTATTATTATCATCATCATCATCATTATTATTATTATTATTATTATTATTATTATTATTATTATTATTATTATTATAATTACGCTATTGTTATTAACGTTTTTGTTTTTATTATTATTATTATTATTATTATTATTATTATTATTATTACTATTATTGTTGTTGTTGTTGTTGTTGTTGTTGTTGTTCCCTCACCTCATTCATCTCTCCCCCCCTTCCCCTCCTCCACTCCTATTACCGCCTCCCACCCCAAAAAAAAAGTCTGAATAGTGCCCCAAGTTTTGTGTGACAGGTCGGAGAAAAAAATAACGTCCTTGATTCCAAAAAAAAACTTGCAATAATAGATAGCAACCCATTGAAGTCGTGAGCTAAGAAGGAATCTCTGCGTAGTTCCGTGTATACGTATATGTAGGAATTAACAAGATCAACAGAATGTTGATCTTTGGAATTAACACGTGAGATCGCGAGGTAACATAGACACATGTTGTGAGCGCACTGTGTCTACGGGAAGTATTAACATTGATAATGAAATAACTACGTAACCTGTGTAGGTCTGTGCTGTCCAGGAAAACAGGTTGAACTTTGCTATGAAGGCCATTGATTTTCTTTTTGGTCGAAATATATATCGCCAAATATTTGATTCTACTTGTGTTTCAAATTTCATCACTTGATTTTTCATAATGGAACGTACTGCCGCATTGCACACACGAGGAGCATGAAAAACCCATCTATGCGTCTAGTTTCTCAGCTCCTTGGACATGGGTAGATAATGGACAGCCTTTGAGGGAACACGGGCAGCAGAAAAGTGGGTAAAATTCAGCGTGGAGGGAGTGTTGGGCAGCGGCCGCAGCGCAGCGCAGTGTGGTTGGTCACTGTCGTGTGGTGTGGGAGGCGGCGCAGGTGGGTGTCGTGGGCGGCTCAGGTCTCAAGTGTCCCAAGGGGTGGAGGACCTGCTCTCAGTCCGCTCTCGTGTGCTGCTGGACAGTGGTTGTGCGACACAGGATAAATCTGGAAGTAGAAAGTTGTGATTGTGAAGTAACGAGGAAGTCGTGAAGTAATGGAGCAAGGTTGTGTTCCAGCATGTGGCGCTCCTCACACCCCAGCCTGAGCCAAGGTTCCTTGACCATCACTAGGAAGCTGCACTGCCGCATCCTTGGCAGATATTCACCAAAGCTTTCTTGAGCTGCGGGTGTCGTGGGTCAGACTAGGAAAGAAAGGGAAGAATGGGTGAAAATATCGCCCGCAGAGCATGTTTGTTCACAGAGGACAGAAGAGTGCTATGACTGGTAATGTGACAAATTAAAAAAAGATTCAATTAACTAAGGTTTCTTGCAATTAGAAACTCATTGGCACCTTTGCACAAAGGTGACCAGTCACAACCTTATCAACATACATAATTTGTAACAGGAATAATGCATAACTTAGAAAAAATGCATGTTAACACTGTCTGAGTACTCTCAGAATCATAAAAAATGAAGTCTCAGCAGACCAGCAACAAGATAATCAGTGTGACTTTATATAGACCTTGAAAGTCCTGAAGCTCAGTCCTCCAGTAAGACTAAGAACAGACTATTTCTCTCAATCCACTGCACCAAATAACAATGTTTGGGAGGGCCATGGGATCACAGTCCCGCCAGATTCCCAGTGACGAGCGGTCACACTCATCTGCCTCTGGATTTAATAATCTCCAGGACAGCCTCGGCCTGTCGTCAGTCAACCTCAGCTCCATAAGGGAGCAAACAGCAAAGGTCTCCACTCAGGTGTTCAGTTCCCTGAAGGCAAAGTCACATAAAGTTTCTAAGCTGCTCTGGAATGAGGGAGCCAATGTGGAACCTGCTGCCGAGACCAGGGCACCATGCCCCCGCCCCACAATTCTGGAGCAGCTGAAGTGGCCCGTTCTGATTGACAACAAGCGCCAGTGGCTGCGACATGTTGGCAACAAGAATGAGGATGAGGAAGACATTGTTGATAAGTTCATTCGCGTCATCACCATAGAGGATGTAGACGAGCACCCTGAGGACACTTTCTATAACCATCCAGCAAGGGTATGCGGCAATACATATATAGATTGATTGGGCTACAGTTTAAGGCATGCCAGCACATTCCTAGCATATAAAAGTTTTTATGTGCCATTTATGTTGTCTCAGTAGTTTATTATATGTGCCATTATTTCTTTTCAGCGTCGCAATGATCGAGAGGAAATCCGCCGCAAGTTGGCCATGGGGCTGGATGAGGACCAGACCTCTGACCGGCCACACCGCAAGCCTTCACTACATTCCCGGCTTCAGAGTGGTGAGCTTCAGTCTAGATTGTATACACTCATTGCCTGTCCATGGGAAAGTCAGAAACTGTTGTTATACCAAGAAATGCAGTGACAGTCATGGGCATCAAATGAATCCTCATCTTGTTCTTTCCAGGCATGAATCTTCAGATCTGCTTTATGAATGAAACTGCAAGTGACTGTGAGAGTCAGTGCTCAGACACAGAGAGCACGCAAGACAGGGAAGGAGATGTTGAGAGAGTGTCTGTTGGATCCTCAAGCAGCAAGGTACAGTAATGTTTCTCCCCACATTCTCACTCCCTCATTCTTGATTTCTCATAAGATTACTCATTATTATAGCTGACAAATGTGTGACTGACCCACAGAATGTCCAGAGGCCACAGAAACTGAAATAGTAATTGGTTGTAAATCTTATAGCATTAAACTAGGAGGTAAAGAAGAGATCAACTTATAACTTGATTCTGCCTCATAAACACAGACATGGAATCCTTGGTGCCATTCACTACATCACTATTACCTTTTTGGGTGAGGGGAACTTTGAAGCAAGTTACATAGCTATTAAAATATATTCATTCCTTGAAATTGTCCTCAGAACATATAGTGAAAGTTTAGAATTTAATTTACTTGTCCTCCACAGTGCTCAACACCCCACACAGGCAGAAATAGTTCCTCTCAGTCTGAATCTGACCTGCGAGAGGAAAATTTCTTTGCCCGTCAAGCACAGCTGCAGCAGGAAGCTCGCCTAGCACTGGCTCAGGCCAAGGAAATGGCTCGGATGCAGATGGAGATAGAAAAACAGAATAAGAAGAAAAGCCCCATTGCTGAAGTGGTGAGGGCAAGCTTCAACAAGGTAAGAAGCTCAAAGCAATGATGGCGAGTTTTGGTTCAGGGTCTTGTCATAGCAGAAGGCCTCTCCATTTTGCATTAAAGGGACTGTGATTAATGATGTTTAACTGAGACATACAAAAGTCATTCCTGGCACCCTTGCTTGTTTGAAGAAGAGATAGTACGAGAGGCAGGCCAAAGAAGATTTATGGCAAGGTTGTGAAAAGTAACTTCATATTCTGGACCTGAGCTGAGACAAGTATATAGCAGAATAGGGAGCTGCCAATAAGATGATAAAACTGACACATACAAGAATGCATAGAGTGTTGCACAATGAAATTATCAAAGAAAAAGATGTATGGTGGAAGATTATAGTTAGATGACCCATTCCAAAATTGCATGGTGTGACAGCCCCCACTCAGCTACATGTTGCTTTTGTTGTCCTGGCAGATTGGTGTTCCATTCCCCGACAGCAAAAGAAGGATCAGCCGACAGATCTTGACGGACATGAATGTTGCGCAGCTTCAGGTTATTGTCAATGATCTCCACACGCAGATAGAAAGTGAGTGCCATTCTTTATTGTCTTCTGCTTCAACTGACCAAATATAAACTTAATTAAGAAAATTTAAAAGGAATAATTTGAAACTTGAAAATAGGTCACTTAAAAAGTATATTGAATACATACATATGAAATGATACACTTATTAAACAGAACAGGATGGTATCTAAAAATCAGATACATCATCCCATCATTACTTATTAAACATGTCAAGCAGTCTTCATTTATCATACATTTATTATCTTTCCAGAACATGCATCCTGTTCCCCACAGGATAATTTTCACACACTTTGCCATTTTTTTCAAAAGTATTTTTATTGCTAATGGTAAAAATCATGATTCATTTGTTTCCAGGCTTGAATGAAGACCTCGTAACATTCCTGATGGAGAGAGACGACCTCCACATGGAGCAGGACTCCATGCTGGTGGACATTGAAGATTTGACAAAGCACATGTAAGTCATATATGTTTGAATTAACAAACTGTGTACTTAATCTGCATTCTAAATGATACAGTGTTTGTGTTTGTTTGCAACAGACTTGTAATAATACTTTTCTTGCATAAATATATATTTCTTGAAATGGACGGCTACCATACAATATGCTGAGCCAAAAATAATGCAAAAAAGTCTATGATCTAAGACCTGAGGGAATGACCCACTTGGTGATGTTATCCTTGGATCACAATCTTTTGCCTGTATAGTTTGGCCTATTTTGGATTGTAATATCCTGCCCTCAAAGTTCAGACTCTTGAGTTGTTCAAACCAGTGGAATTTAGAAGAATAGACTATAAAAGTCTGTGTACAATAACTTTATTTGAAACACAAATCACATTAAAATTTACTAGATTTTGTAATATATTTATTATTTAGCACACACAAAGTTTGTAACTCCTCCATCTACTAATTCATTTACTATGTTGTACTTCTCTTCAAGTTTATTACTCACCTTGCTCTATTTTTTATTTCCAACTTCAGTGGTGCAAAAGAACTGAGTTTGCGAGGAGGAAGCAGCCACGAGAGCTTCAAGAGCCTGACCATCACGCCACCAGGCAAAACCAAGACCAACTCAATGAGACTAAAAGGTATTGCCAAGAAGTGATTCAGCAGCCACCCAGCAGCCCAGCGCTGCCAGGAAACATTGATAGTTGTGTGCTATTGACTGAGCATAGGGATTTGTATTATATATAGTTTCTGCTTTTCTGAGAGAGAGAGAGAGAGAGAGAGAGAGAGAGAGAGAGAGAGAGAGAGAGAGAGAGAGAGAGAGAGAGAGAGAGAGAGAGAGAGAGAGAGAGAGAGAGAGAGAATCTCTTTAATGTATACTTTTTTGTTTTCTCTGCATGGCACACCATTTTTTTCTTTGGTAAGATCTTGGGTGAAAATGTGGTTGATGAGTTGTTTAGTCAACTTGGCTTTAATTTCCACAAATCATATTATGTACATTTCCATCTTAATCACTTGAATTCAATCAGTATTCTTCCATGAAACTGAAAGCAGTTTATTTGCAGTTTACCATAAGAATAAGCTACACAAAAGTCATGGGATATTGGTATTCTATTTTGCAAGAGGTAATGATTTCATATTTTAAGCTCCATTACCTAAAATTTGTTTGTGATATTATTTGCTTAGTAAACCATAAAACTGCCAATCTGTTTTGCTCTGTGTATAATTGTGGATCCTGAGTGTCTGAAAAGACGAAGCGTCGTAACATTTAAGATGGTGACATCAAAAAGCGAATGAAATTTTCATATTAATCCATAAATGGTATGTTGCTCCTAGTAGGTATAGACACTGGTGGTGATCTGTGATAGAGTGACTGAAGCGTAGTGTAAGGTAAGGGCCTGAACACAGAGGTGGCTTACGAAGGAGCAGTAAAATTATAAGGCTGGCTACTAATGTTTACATTGCTTGCTATTACGGATGCTACGAATGCAAGCCTTCACTACACGTGTGACAACCAACTGTGGAAGAGGAATGGAGAGTTTTAAACAGGATGGCAAAACCTGTTGATGGATAGATTAGATCATGGCAATAGATTAATATAAATGTTTGTTTACAGTCAGCACTATTCTAGCAACACTGTAACACCTGGAGTTGTGGTGCTTGCTAGAATCTTCTCATTAAAGTAGTCTGCGTGAACTTGAGGTCATCTTCTGTTCCCATGCATAGTATATTACAATAAAATACTCAAGGTCACAAATTTAGTAGAAGCTAAAATTGTTTGTAGCTGAGCAGATAGTGGCAGCCAGTGGATGGCTGGCACACTTACTATAAAGAAGACTCATGGTTTTCCTTACTGTGCAACTTTCTATATTAATGTAAAAAATACTTAAATGTATAAATTGGTCTCCAGGTTACTGTGACTCAAAAATTTGCAGCATCTAGAGACTTGCATCTGTCCATTAATTATACCTTTAAGAATTACTATATTGTAATCCTGTGGCAGGTGCCACAGGTGTTTAGATTATAGTTTAGATGATTAATCTGTGGATCATAGAATTGTGTATATTATGTGCAGATTTATAAATATATTTATTTTGTCCCTATGTAAATAATTTTGCAGCTGGGTATATAATTTTTGATGTCAATCACAGTAAAGTTCACTGTATTCCGTGATTTCCTCAGCACAAAGATGCTACTGTTCTCTAGACCTTGTCAGCCCCTTGTGGCTCCAGCAGAGTTTGTAGCTTGGCGACAGACTCAAGTGCATCAGTTCAGCAACCATGACTTTCGGAAGGTTTCATTGCATGTAATGAGAGTAATATGTAGGAAGTTATCCTTCTCTGAATATACTAACTACTGGAAAGCTTGTTTGTTCTTTCCCATCACAGCTCAGCAAGAAGTGTTGTGTGACTGTACTATATCCCTCCTAACAACCATGAATTGCTTCAGTGCATAATGATATTTCATTTGTAGGTATTCTAGAGAACTACTATGGAACAAGAAATCAAGCTCCGTGTTCATAAAACTACTCTGTCAGTGGTAGAATCTTGCCATGTGATCCTCACATTGTGATCGTTTTCTTCATCCATGAACTAATTAACAGCTTTTAATGTATGTTTCTGCATTCTATGAATATATCTGAATCATGAGCATCATATGGGAAATTATAATGTGAAGGTGATGCGACTGAGACACCAATGGTGTTTCTAATTTGATGGTGGCAATGTAAAGAGATGTGGTGATGAGTTGTTGGTGTGAAGAGTGTGGAGTAAGTGTGTGTGTCAGGAACCCCGTGGAGAGTGAACAAGTAAGTCACTGGCAGGAATGGAAACAACTTAACGAGCCTCACCTGTTCAGAAAATTCTTGTGTGCTCAGAAAGTATGGCCTTTCTTGTTTGTTTTTTTCAGTTTTTGTTTGTCCTGTATAATAATAAAGTGTGTGTTTGTGCGTACTATTTTTTTTTTTTGGCAAATCAATATTCTGTGTTTGAGCCCAGTCTTCCACAGAGAGTACAAGTAGTAAGTGATGTTGCAGTGGGGGGATTTTCTTTCTTTCCCTCTCCTTTTCAGCCAAGCCTTTCATTGTGGGTTTTGAAGTGTGGAGCAGAAGGGCTGGCAGTTATTAAATGCCAGCCATGGAAGCCTATAGTAAGATGAGGCAGCTTGTCCAAACAGTGGAGGAAAAATGTTTATCGCAATGTGCTGTTGTTTACCTGGTAATGCAATGTTATACTGGTTGGTTGCTGGAACTGTGATCATTACCTGGCCTCTTACTAATGCATGTGGTTTTGTCATCGTTTTATAGATTACAAAGGTGACTAGGATATTCGTTTATGATTTCAAGTGATTGTTTTTCATTCATACCTCACATGAAAGGAGCAACACAGAGGTATTATCACTCATATTTCATGGAGTCAATGTACTTTATAGATTTCAAAGCTAATCTATTGCTGGTATGATATATAATTTCTTTTTTTATATAACGAGTAGAAGTAACAATCTGAGGACCTATTGGCAGATTTGAATGCAGTGTAATGCGGAGAGGAGAGGATCGTGGAGGCTGACTGTAGACTTAAGAAGGGGCGAATGTACTCAGTTGCAGCGATTTTGCCTCGTGTTGAGTTCCAAAGGGATAATAACAGGCTTTACTTGCTCTAACTTTACTCCTGTGAGATACATAATGTCACTCTGCCAGCACAACCCTGAAGCCTTCATGTAGAGTCCCTCAGCCTTTTATTTGCCTAACAAGGTTGCTGTACATATTTGTTTCAAGTAAAAGTTCACCCAAATTACATGGTATTTTTTTCCCTTGCATGTATAAAACTCATCAAATTACAGAGATAAAGAAAATGAAGGAAGGTTTGAAGTTGTAATTAATATAAAGAGAAGTGAAAGTATATCAGATGCATCCAAGAATTTCAGGTGAGTTTAATCATAATGTTCAACCTAAATCTGCATATAACATTTATTTAGTAAGTTCATTTGATCTTGATGGTGTAGTAAGAGAGAGAGAGAGAGAGAGAGAGAATAAGATCTATTAGAATGGTAAAAATGAAGAATAGCTGGAGGTGCCTAAGTGGGTAAGATTCCAAGCCATTATTTCCGTAGAAGAGGTTATGGCATATCCTATTTTCTTATTTCCTGCCACCCCATAGTTCCCAAGAGGTAAGTAAAGCTTCATTAAGTGTTGAAATAGGGCCACCATGAATAGAATGGGATTAATCAGGGTTAAGAGAGAGAAAAGAATAGAAATCAAGGGGAAAAAAACAATATTTTGGACGTTAGACCAACAAGATATGACGTCATATTTACATTTTCTCTACAAGGTTACGTATTGGAGCTTTGTGTTTAACTAGTGTTGGTTTTAGGAGTAATTTCAATCGATTATCAATCACACTCTTCCTTAGTTTATTTTGTTTTATTTTTTATGTACTTAGTATAATGAATCTCACTTATTATAATTATTGATGCAAAGAACACCACTACACAACCCGGGATTAGTAAAGCAGCAGCCGCACGTGGGTCGGACTCTAGCCAGGCTGAGGAGGTGAGCAAAACGCCTTATTATTACCCTTATTAACGCAGTCTTCGTGCTATTAGTGAGTAGTGACAATATAGTGTGAGAGTGTCCTAGGTAATGTGTTGTGGAGGAAGAGAAGGTTGATATAGGTCGTTGCGCCTCGTCCCCGACCCTCATTGCCCCTGGTGCAGGACCGTCGAGGACACCATTGAGCACCTCCTGCTGCACTGCCCACGCCACCACTCCCAGCGAGTGCTGCTCCGACACCAACTCCGCGCCCTGGACCTGCCCACGCTGCTGTCGGCGGCAGGAGTCCATCCCTCACGGCAGGAATCTGTCATTCGCCTCACCTGCGCCTTCCTCAGGAAGACGGGACAGCTGACGCGCCTGTGAGGACCTCACAGGACGACACCAGGGCTCATGTGATTGACTAGATCGCCGCGGCCCTAAACAACAACAACAATATAGGTCGTGGGTAATGGGGAGGGGAGGGGTGACAGATAGGCCCACTCTGGAGAGACTCAGTTCGGTTCAGTTGATGTAGCTCTTCACTTTCTGGGTGTTATTTTCCTTTTTCTTTCCTTCTTTTTCTCTCCTGTGGTTTGTCTCAGTCTGGATCTTTTTTTGTTTTTTGCTTCCTCTGCTTCAGTCCGGCAGCCAGTGACTCTGTACTCATCATATGTTCATGGCTGGCTACGGGGCGCTTGTATTTATTTATAGTGGGTTTACAGGAGTCGAACCGTGATGAGTCTTCAGCACAAGGCAAGATAAAGTAACAGGCAAAAAGTCTTCAGTCAGCTGTTGAATAAAAACAGCAAAATTCCTGCCAACCCCCGCATCATTTTAGTCACATCAGTATTGGACAGGTTTTGGGGGGATATTTACCACAATCCAGTATTCTTTCTGTTTGATGATGCACAGGGCACCAGGGTAGGTTAAAGGTCGGGGAAATAGCCTTTGCAACGCATATAATGAGGGAATGGAAATTCATTTTAGGTCCCTCTAAGTTTTTGATCGGTGGTAAAATTTTACAATTTTGAGAGTAACAATTGAATTAGCATACAGCAGAATCTCTTCGACATGTTATTTTGAGATTAATATTTTAGGGGTGATAGGATACTACCTAAGCATTGACAGAGCTAAATGAGTGTTCAAGCATATACCTAATCCTTTTAATTCTCTCTCTCTCTCTCTCTCTCTCTCTCTCTTAGACTCTCCAATCAATCATGGGCAAGGCGAAGAAACTGAAGAAGCTTGGCTCAAAGGTGTCACGGCCGGGCCCCCTTGGGGATCAGCTGGCCAGGGATGAGGTGGCCCAGCCAACAGGGCGCAAGAAGGATCGGCCACTCAGGAAAGATGGTGATGAGGAGGTGTGTATTAGCCTAATCATTGTATATTTCCTTATAGTACTTTATTTTCTCCCATATTTGACCTAAACCTGCCAAGAGGAGAGTATTCAGAAACCTTGTTAACCTAAATTTATCACTCCTTTTGTTATATTCTGTTATTGTTCTTGTGGGATCAGTGTTGGTCTTTTTTTTTCAATTTTGGTTTGCTGTATCTGAAAAAAATATTACATAATAAGGTTAGACTAAATATCATTAACCTTTATGTATGATAAATTTATGATATTTAATTTGATTGGGTTAGGTTATTTTGTGTAAAATCTAGAAGAATTTGATCACAATATTTCCCCATTTCCCTTTCATAGCATTAACTTAGTCAATGTGTATTCCCAGAATGGTAATGTCATTTATGCATGATTAACATTATCTTATTCGTATGTTTGTTTGTCTGTTGTCCTATAGTTCGTGGAGGGCCAGATGGGCCGCACCATCCTGAAGCAGAGTCTGGCCCAGCTGAGGGAGGTGCAGGAGGAGGAGGCAGAAGAGGCCATGGCAGCATTGGATGATGGAGAATTCCCTCCACTCGAGCGGCCGGCACACAGGGAGAAAAAGAGGTATGGACAAGCCACTTAAAGGACCAAACCAAACTTCACTGTACAGATTTATGTTTTACTCAATATATCCAAACTACACTCATGAAACGAATAATTACATCTCGGTATGATGGCTTCTGCTTGTTCTTTGTCATAATAGTACAGAATTAGGGCCATTGTACCTAATATACATCTGATTAAGGAATATTCAACAAAAAATTCTTTACTCTCAGACCTGCCGTTAGTCTAAGCTCAAAGAAAAAAGGTGGCAGCGGGAGTGATGACAGCAGTGATGAAGATGACGAGGATGTGGATGAGACCTCAGCTGCTGTGCCCCAGAACACTGATAAGATGGTGAAGGACTTTGAGGATGAACTGGTGAGTGTGCTGTGTGGGAGGTACAATATTATCTATCTAGTAGGAAGGTAGTAGTGGTGGGCATTTTGTTATTGTTATTTTAGGTGTGTATTTGTGTGTTTACATATTTTATTTTGTATATTCATTTTGTTTTGTTGTACCCATTGTGTATGTATTTATTTACCCATAAAAGTGTCTATTTTATGTAATTCTCCATGTCTTTGAATTACGTATTAGTTTAGGTAGAGAAGATTTTTTATTTCAGTAGATAAGCAGGATATTATAAAGGCACATCATGACTTCTAATGACAATTAGGAAGGACACTTGTCTTATATATCTGGATTTGTATGTCTCTTTGAAATTGTGGATAAGGCTGATCGTATTATGTGAAATAGTACGTATATATATAGTCAAAGGTAATATGCACAAACCACTCTCCAGACTTAGAAACAGTTTTAAAAAAGTGGAAATACCAAACACTAAACCAGCTGTATGCACCACCTAAAGCTTGCACACTTACCTTATGTTCCAGAAACTGGCAAAGGAAGACATGCAGATCCTGGATCACTTCATGAACAAGGATGCAGCACCCCAGAGGAAGCTCGCCGACCTCTTCAGGGACAAGATCACAGAGAAGCAGACTGAGATACAGTCACATGTGGATGCCAGCAGTGAGTAAAGGAATTTTTATGGTAAATTTGAAGACCGGCCAAGGTAAAAGTAAAAAGCACCACAACACACTGCTTCCCAAAGAAGACACAAAGGACACAAAGAAAGAACAAACAACAGCAGACCTGCTGGTCCTTACGAGGCTATTTGTGACAAGCTGCACTAACTATCTAATCAAAGGTGGAAGATGAAGGACAGCAAAGGCGAAGGCTCCTCCCCACCCCCCATCCCTCCAGCCAAAGCTGGCAGGAAAGGAAAAAGAACCATGCAGCATGGAAAAACTGCATAGAAATTATGTAGGAAAGAGGAAAGAACTACCATTACTGCTACCACTAACCGGGCGATAAAAGCAGGCAAGGACACCAGTATTTGAAAAAACTTAACGTTATTACGACAATGAGTAATATCTTAGTTGCTGGTTGGATTCAAAATACTTGTCTAATCTATTCTTGAAGGCTGTAACTGTTGTACTATCAACGACATCACAGGGTAGAAAGTTCCAAACATTAACAACTCGATTGAAGAAGAGTTTAGCTTCGTACGATGGGAATCTTTTACCACTTATCTTCAAATTGTGATTTCTTCTTGTTCTATTTGATCGATCAATTGTAAAGTAATCTTCCGCATTAATATCACTGAATCCTTTAAACATTTTAAACACTTCTATTAGATCGCCTCGCATTCTTCATTTGATAGGCTGAATAAATTTACTTCTTTAAGCCTTTGTTCATATGATAAATTTCTCAACCTAGGAATCATCTTTGTTACTCTTCGTTGAACCCATTCCAACTTTTCTATGTCTTTTCTGTAATAGGGAGACCAAAACTGTACACAGTACTCTAGACGGGGTCGAACCAACGAATTATACAGTTTTAATATTACTTTTTCCGGTTTATTGTTAAAGACTCGTCCGATGAAGCCAACCAATTTGTTTGCAGTTTTAACTACCTCTGAACAATGCTGACCGGGCTTTAAATCGCTTGATATAGTGATTCCAAGATCCTTTTCTTTAACTACTGCAGAAACCTATGAGTACAATTAGCTATTTCTCAACACCTCAGCATGCCTTAAAACCTCTATAAAGCTGAATGTTTTCTGTGATTGGGGTAAAGATAAACTTAAGTAAGGGATCAAAATAATCTATCTGCTAATGCCCCAGATCAGAGATAAGAAGGATCTGCATGCTTACAAGTCCACAATCTTGAATTAGCACTGTGTATCAACTTAACAAATATAAATAAATTGATGTGCTAATATATATTTCATAATACTGGAAATGACACACAGGAGGCAGTAAAAATGGATTAACATCTTAATAAAAAAATAAAAGAAGATAGCAGTATGTCTTGCAGTGCACTAAAAAAACAGTACACTAAAGGTACCTGTGCAGTGAAGGCCGAAGGGGAAGAGACACTTCTTGCCCTTCAGATAATGATAACCCACGGCAAACTCACACTTGCTGAGGGTGAAGGTGTGGCCCAGGTGGAGTCTGCCGTTCATATAGGGGTACGGGGAGGTGGCCAGGTACTTCTCGGACGTCCCCTTGGCCAGCACATCCTCCTCAAACACCTTGGCCTCCTCCCAGAGCTGCTGTATCTGCTGCTCCACCGACTGCAGCTCCAGCAGCTTCTTGTGTGACATCGTGGCGTTGTTGAAGGCTCCACGGGTTTATTTGAGCAGTGGCAGTGTCCAGGGTGCCAAAAACACCTGAGCTTGAAGGGAAGGTGTGTGTTTGTCACCTCCTCCCTGGCATTGGATCAAGGGCTAAAAACTGAAAAATGCCTGTCATATGCTGTTCATAGAAAGATAGAAGGACATACTATAAAAGAATAATCATATGCAGGTGTCTAGGAAATATTCACATCACAGGAATCATAATTACATATAGTACTACACATTTATCAGTTCTCACTCCTACTCATCTCCCCCACACAGGTGTCCAGACGGTAACAGTGTCCCCAGAGGTGCAGGAGATGTGTGCCGAGGTGGGCAAGATCCTGGCAAAATACCGCAGTGGCCCCCTGCCCAAGATGTTCAAGGTGATCCCCAAGATGCGCAACTGGGAGGAGCTCGTCTACCTCACAGGTGAATGCTGCGTTTGGGGTTGTGGATTCTGGTTTAGGTGTGGACAAATTTACCCATATTTTTTCTTTCCTAACTTCCATCAAACTACCATTATGATTTTTTTCTGCCTTTTTATATTCCCATGATGCACCTTGCTCTTTTGTGTTGAGTTTGCATCGTTCCTTTGGTGATCCTCCTCTCATGTGTGCCATGTCCATCTCACCCCCACAGACCCCGACAAGTGGTCAGCGGCAGCAATGTACCAGGCAGTAAGGATATTCGTGAGTAACTTGAAGGAGGCAATGGCGCAGCGCTTCTTCAACCTGGTGCTGCTGCCACGTGTGAGGGACGATATCTCTTACTACAAGCGGCTCAACTACCACCTCTACCAGGCTCTCTACAAGGCCATGTTCAAGCCTGCTGCTTTCTTCAAGGGTGTCCTGCTGCCCCTCTGCATGGTAAGTCCCTCCCTTCTGTATGCTTATTTCTGTGTTAAGGAAGACTGGCCAAGTAAGGTAAATGTAAAGTTTGAGGCTTATGCTAACCTGCACATCTCCACTCCATCCATTGATCTTATCCTTGGCCTCAAACTTTCAATATTGGAAATCATATTCTTCCTCACACATTAATTTCCTCCTTCTTGCACATATTTCCACACATCTTTTTATGCTACTCATCATCTTCTTCATGTTCCCTTTCACCTACAGTCTGGAACATGCACCCTTAGAGAAGCCATCATCGTGGGCTCTGTCATCGCCAAGATCCACATCCCCATCCTCCACTCAGCCGCCGCCATCCTCAAGATCGCGGAGATGGACTACACTGGGCCCAACTCCATCTTCCTCAGGATATTCTTTGATAAGAAATATGCGCTGCCCTACAGGGTGATCGATGCTTGCGTTTACCATTTTCTGAAGTAGGTAGCATTGTTGTTTTATTGAACTTAAGTGTGTGAGGGCATCTTCACTTTTGGCTTTCATGTCGTAGATCTTTGCCTGTAAATTATATATCCCAGAACAGGAAATGAGCATGATGATGATAAAGACGAATGCAATAATTGACTTTGATAGTTTAGATTTCATATTTCAAACTCTTCAGTGGTTTTCTTTTGTCCCTAAACCTGCTTAGTGTTTGAAATTGTCACGGGAACGATGGTGAATATGGTAATTGTGCTGCTGGTTAGATCAAATTAGGTAGATGTTCTTTGCAGTTGTTGGTAATGCTTTCCTGAGTGAAGTGATGGTATACACATGGTGACACCCACCCTCCACACGGCAGGTTTGAGCATGACCGGCGTGAGTTGCCCGTCCTCTGGCACCAGGCGCTACTGACCTTCGTGCAGCGCTACAAGGAGGACCTCAGCAATGACCAGAAGCAGTCCCTCCTCGATGTGGTCAAGTTCCACACTCACTACACCATGACAGCGGAGGTGAGTGTGCATGAGATATCACATCCTAAGTTTTCAGTTACTATACAGGTAAAATAAGCAATAAGAAAGTCTCACACCACAAGAAATCAATCATTAGTGATGATGTTTATAATTTCTCCCTACAGATAAGACGCGAACTGATGAACTCCAAATGCCGGGGAGAAGACGACACCACGATGGCTGTTGATGAGTAGAAGTCTGAACATTGGGGCTTTGCACTCACCTGTAAGCTCTGAATGTTGAACTTCACCATTTTATATATACATTTTTATGCAAACATCATTATTACATGTTGGGGCAGTGGTCATGTGGGATGAGTAGTCAGTCTTCTTGTCTGTCTATATAGCTATGACAGCCTTTTAGTTCTGGAAACTGCCCACCGAGGTGACAACATAGACCGTTTTCCTGTATCTAACACAAACATTGGCTGTTGTCCCCACATACAGGCTCGGCATTTGAGGATGCAAGCCTAAGTTGGTATAATCAATTGCATCTCAGCTCTCATAATTCTTTCCATTAACCATATGATCCTTCATTTTACCATTGTTTCTCTTTCTCTTACTTACTTTTACTTTCTTACAGGAGCTGCCTTGCATAGGCCTACTAGCCTCTTGCAGACTCCTTATGTTCTAATGTGTTTGCACAGCTTCAGTTCTCATAATTCTCTGCACTGTCCCTTTGAATTGCTTTCCTATTATTGTTTTCTCTTGTTTTCGCATCTTTGCACAGAACTACTGAGTCACTAAAACTTTTCTTCGTGATTCCATTTCTTTATTATTTTTTTTCCAGCTCTGCTCTTCACATTAGCCAGGGAAGATTTGCATACCCAAGTTTAGATCTTTATTCCTATATTGTCTGTCCTGCATGATATTCCTGAGCATTCCCATCTTTCTTTCCTCTGTTTAACCTTACACTATCTCATCAACAGTTAGTTCTTTCACTCCTAAAGCTTTAAGGACACAGGGAGGGTCACTCTTCCCTTTCTTGTCTGTAGCATACTTCATCAACAGTTGAGATTCATTTGTTAATTAACGAAAATGTGTGTGTGCATGTGTATGCGTGTTTATTTTGTGTGTATGTGTATGTTATTCTGGGTAAAGGGGAACATTTAGAGGGAAAGAGGGAGGGAGAATGGACTGTCAGCAAAGTTTTGGCATTACATATAAGGATCATTGTATGAAGTGATAATAATAAGCAGATTACAAATATTTATTAAATTTGACCCTAACAGCATTTGTAAAGATATATAAAAAATGCTTGTGCTCAATCTATTGGACTTGTACTTCCCTTTTCTCAGATGTATTACATGAAGACCCTTACACTAGAGGGTAACCAGAGATTTAAAAGTCATCCACTCAGAAACAGGTCACATTATCTGTCTTTGTCCTCTAACCTGTCACCCACTAGCTGAAGAGGTAAAAAGGTGATTTGAGAATCCCCCCAAAACTAGGTAGCAATAACCATGTAGCTCTGCTAAGGTTACAAGAGAGTGCTACCTCTCTCATTGAGAAGCTGCAGTGAGCTGGGATTGATCTGGCAGTCTCTCAGTCGCCAGCCAAGCACCAACCCACTGAGCTGCCCGGCCTCCATGGCTGAAGAGGTAACTTGTGCCTAGTTTTTACCAGTTATTGTGCTTAGTACAGGAAACAAGTTTGAGAGCAAAAAACTTCCCTATTTACCAGTTGTACTTTGGTCTGTTTGATCAAATATTTTGTAAGCTTTGCATCTAAGCATGCACAGCCCTCACAGTCACCATGTAGTATGTCTTAAGTTGTTCTCTCAGTGATCAGTGTTTAAACAAACTATAACATGAACAGCAGGAAGATGTGTGCTTCTCAGTGATTGTTTTTTTAATAACTGTTCCCTACTGTCAATTTAGGTTGCTCCTGAGCAGCCACTTTCTCAGAGGTCAACCTGAGTCATACAAAAGACTCCATGAAGGAAATTATGAAGAGACCCTGAGCATGACCTCCCAAGGCTGGGAAATGTTAGAATTCTCACTTGCTGGCCAATTTTTTGTTTATAACTATCTACTTGATGCCCTGCACAATACTCTCACACAGGAAGAAAAACAGTAAAGCAAATGAAGAAAGGAACTACAGGTCAGACAACACACACTCATACAAACATGCTCACACGTTTGGTAAGAATCACATTCTGTCGACTAAAGTTGTGGGAGCAACTATAAAAACTTGGTTTTGAACATTGTAGTTTCACTAAATCATCTTCCATTGTCAAAAAATAATCACTAAACAAATCTCTCCACATATAATTGATTACATACTAAAATCAATACACAAATAAACCCCTGAAATTATATGTAGTAACCCTTGAGGGCTGTCAGGTAATGCTAAAAAGATTCAGGAGTACCCAAGATTACAAGATATGTCTTTGTGTGCACTCAGAGCACTGCAAGGCAAGAGATACTTAAAGAATGCCCTTGAACACTAAACATGCAAATGTCCTCTAGGATGCAGAGAGAGAGAGATAGAGCTGTAGGCTTGTCAGATAGGAGCACTAGCAAAAAGAAAGACCACAGGTTTCCGAGCACCACAATAAAGAGACACAGATCCAGGGCACCAGTCGTAGAGACACTGATGCAGGAGACAAAGACATTCCCACTCATAAAGGAGGAGTCTCTTGAGAAAGGGGGAGAAATAGAGTGCAAATCTACATGCCTGCCAGTCTTGAAGGGTTAGCCAATGACTCCTACCTATCTGATGATACCTCACCCCAGAATAACAATAATAAGCATGTCTCCCCTAAACCCTGCCCCAGCATTCCCCTGATCCTGCCTCACCAGTTTAAGAGATGAAAAAAAAAATTCTTGCATAACCTAACATCACAACTAACCCATACACTGGAATTCATAGAAATGAACAACAACAACAAATCATATAGACGCTGAATCAAATGGCGGTGCTGTCCTTGGTGACTCTCGGGGTGTGTGTCACAAATCGTTTAGTCCTCCTTTGGTTTGCCCTCAAGAGCCCTGATGCGCTCCAGGATAGGTGGGTGGGAATGGTGCCAGGCCGAGTACAGTGGGTCGTACACAGGGAAGCCCAGGTTGTCCTCGTTGAGCTTGATGAGAGCCATTTTCAGCTTCTCCGAGAACCCAAGCGCTTTAGCGAATGAGTCGGCCTGGAACTCATTGTAGCGACTGAACATTGTCAGGAGGAACTGCAGGATCTGGAAGGAGAGTTGTGTGTGTCAGTAACAGTCTGGGAGGAAACTAAAACTCATATTCATATCAGCACCTCGTTTGCCGGTTTGAAAAGCCTTGTTGATTTTCATATACTGTTTTATGATCAGGGAAGGACGTTGCAGAATTTACTACTGAAGGAGATGAAAGAATGAAGCTACTGGTTAACTCTTGGATTAGTAAGTTGAACAGAATAAGGGTTACAATGTTTTCATGAATTAGCAAAGGAAGGTCCTCACCTCATTGTACGGAGCAAAGACGTATTGCATGACTATGAGGAGACCGATGAAGGCTGGCTGGCTGTGGTTGAAGCCGAAGGCACGGTACAGCGGTGAGTACTTGTACAGTGACCCAAAGACGGTGAACACCAGGAACAAGTTAACCTGACAGGTGAAAAAAAGCATGTGAATGAATGTGGGGCACTCATCACCTGAATAGGACAGGCCAGAGATACATGTCCAGGGGTAAATGAAAATATCAATCCACCTTATTTAAACTCTTTATGACTCTGTGGTCCCTTTAGTCCACACAGCAAGTCACAGAGCAGTAAGTGAGCGGAGGGTGCAGAAGGGAGAGAGGAGACTATGTAAGGGATGAACTAAGGAGAGGAGAAGAAATATGACTTGCCATGTAGAAAGAGGGCTACTGAGTCTTTTAAGATATAAGGTGGATTGATATTTACTGTTAACTGTACCTAACTCCAATAGTACTTGTATATATATAACCTCAATAGTACATGGCAGAGAACTATCCTTGCCTGGAATATCACAATGCCCTTCAGCACGTGGTTCAGCTTCCAGTGCCCCAGCTCATGGCCCAGCACTGCCAACACCTCGTCTGTGCTGCACCCTGTCTTTTTCTCCTTGCCTTCCGTGGGCTTCTCTGCCTCGGTGCCCTCCTCATTGAGTGGAGTGTAATCCTCAAGCAGTGTGTCATACAATACAATGCGCTTGTTCTTGAAAAACCCATAAAAGTAGGCATTGCTGTGTGCCGAGCGCTTGGAGCCCTCCACCACGTAAAGCTTGGTGAGGGGGAAGTCTATTTGCTTGGCCAGCTCCTCAATCTTGGTACGCAGGTCACCTTCAGGGAGTGGCGTGTACTTGTCAAAGAGTGGGGCAATGCAGCTCGGGTAGATGGTCATGAGGAACATCATGACAGCTGTGGTGAAACCCCAAAGATACAAAAAGAAGTAGTCTCCACCAGCCTGTAGGGAAAAACAACAGGAGGCTTCAGTGATCATTCAGACCAAATGGAAAAAAGACTACACCTACTAAAGGAAATCTATAACCATAATACTGAGGCTATGCAATGAAGAGATGGTAATTATTTATGGCAAACTGGTAGATTTAAAACATCAATGAAAATAAACAACCACCACAGACTACTTCTAGAGGTGTAAAATTCAATGATGATGAAGACATTAAACTATATTCATTTAGGCACACCATCTATTACATATGATTGATCCCTGACAGAGCTGCAGCACTGTGAAAACAAGGACACCATATCCACCACCATACCTTAATGATGTAGACGAGGGAGGAGACAACAGGAGCAGAGATGGCCTGTGACACAATGAACTTCTTGATGTTGTCCTTTATGAAGAAGCCCGGCGTCTGTCAGGGAGATAAAGCACCAGTCTTAGGGAGAATAATCAGCATTCTTACACAAAAAACATAAAACCTGGATACTCTCGAAAAATATTAATTCATAAGCTAACAAAAATGTAGAAAGTGTTGCATTGAAAAGGAATTTAGATTTCCTTCTCTACTCACCTATCCTTCACTTTATTATCTTTACTTTCTTCACCAAAATTTCCTTACATTTTATCTCCTTTAAACCCTCACTTAATTCCACCAAATGACCGTGTACACATCCATCATTCCTACTTCACCTCCACGCACCTGTTTGTTAAAGCCGTGTTTCTGCTCCACTTTGAAGGTGAAGTAAACAGACCATGGCAGATTGATGAGAGTAGAGAGGAGGGAGCGAAGACCCACAAACACCACGGTCTGGGGGATCTCAGCACCAGCGGACATGCCCAGCCACTCCGCCACCTTGCCCGAGGCTGCCCACAGTGCTGGATATCCTCCAAACACCATCACACCCTGTGGTAAGATTATTAGTTTTGTAGACTGAATACGCAGTTAATTTCAAGAATATTATTGTTGTCATTATTGTTGTTAGTACTTTCAATGTTATAAGATTGCAGCTAGATTTAATTTGACAAGTGAGCATCAGACTGCCAAATTAGATGGGAGGACATTTTTTATCACCAAACATGAATCTGCCAAACAAAGTAACCAAACTAGAGGGCTTACTGATCAAATAATCTGTACACCAACACACATTCAGACAGTTACCAAAATATTCTTATAAATGTACTAGTGCCACAGACTGCAGGCGTGTTGATAAGTTTGGGGTTTCTTCCATGTGGAACCAATCCTGGTAACAAATCAAGACTCAAAAGTGAACTCACTGTGCCAATTATCTGGTCAAAGGCCCCGGAGATGAGGCTGAAGTTGCTCTTGTCTATGCTGTATGCTCTTGCTTTGTCATAGGAGTCCTTCTCCATGATGTCCTTCAGCTCCACCGGCGGCTCCTTCTTCTCCCGGTACACACGCCTCTGTGGACATGACCCCATCAGATGTACCCTACCTAATGGAGGGCTTCACCCCCCCCCCTAGACCCCCTTCTATTTTCTGAGTCATTAATTAATTACCACAATGCATTCATGGACCAAAATAGAATCAATAATTTAAGTATTAGCCGAAACATTATCCGAAATCGTATAACATCACCGCCAGCTTGCCACAGGCCGGCCCTCCACCCACCTGTCTGTAGGCCAGGTACTCCTCCCACATGTAGGTCGCCCACGAGAACCCCAGCACGCCCACGAAGATCTTGCCCTCCCATGTCGCGAAGTCCGGGATCGCCAAGGAAATCATCGTCTCGGGGGCTGCTTCCTCTTCCTTCTTCTTCTTCTTCTTCCTGCAACACTTCGCCGAGAGTTTGTTTACCTTCGGCGTCTACGGCCCTCCTGCCTCCTCCTCCTCTTCTTGTGTCCCCTTGATGGTTCTGTATATGGTTTTAAGTGCCTCGTAGGTCAGGATTTTTTTGTAGCAATTGGTCTAGTTTGTTAGTTATATTTTTCCACTTTGTTTGGGAGATGTTTGTTTACGCTCGTACTGTCTTTTCTTCTTGTTTACGATTGATTGATTGATTGATAGTACACTTGTTCTTCAGTCGCTTTACAGTTTTTTTTTTCTTCTCCTCCCTCTTTACGTATACACTTCCTTTTCAGTCTTTTTTATTTTCTTCTTCTTCTTCTTGCTTTTCAGTCGCTCCTCATTGTCTACTCACTAATTTCTCACTATAGGGTTATTATAATTTGCACTCGTTAACTAATTTTCACTCGCACTGTCTTGATTACACCAATATTTCACTTCCCTATTCCTTATTTCACGTTTCTTTCGTTTTATTTCCTGATTTTTCTTCCATTCCTTCCTTCCTTCCAGACTCGCCAGACCCTCCAACGCGTGGCCGGCTGGAACTCGCACTGTGATGCTAATGTACAGAATCACGTATTATTTGTAGCAAGGAATGTAATCAAGCTACGGAGAAAATATATACCTACTGTTCCTCTCATGAATGGACTCTGGTCAAAGTATAGTAAAGAGAAGCATATTCACCCCAAAAATACTTAACTTTGTCTTTTCTCTTGCTTGGCTATCACACTTAACTTTACCTGAAGATGTAATTAATTCTGTATCTTATTTCTTTCTTAATTGAAACCTACGATTTGTGTCTCATTTATGCGGGTCATGCTCTTGAAGTTTGTGAGAATAATATTGGCTTTAAATGAGTATCCTAAAGAAACCAGATCACCAAGCATAAATGGTCCAAAAACTCGTGAAGGAGAGATTTGCCACGTCAGTATGATGAGGTATTGCACTGCACGACTGTACGGTGTAACAGCACTACGTACATTATATACGAGGATATAATGATCTTGACATGCTATATATAGTTAGTTAGCCATGGAAGTAAATTTAGCTTAACCTAAATGGTGGCGATAGAAAATCATATGGCTTGAATATGCTGTGAGTGTATATGATTTAAAGCTAATCTGAGCCATATGCAGCCTATCTTATTTGACAGCGTAGTTGAGGAATATATATCACTTATACTATCCGCAGACCCCCAGTTATGAGTACACCATTACAGATATCACTGGTGCTTCATAACTACTGCATCTTGCACGATTATGCTTATGGTGCCTCGCAAGGGTTATGTTATTCGTCTCCCCAGTAACAAATAGGATATGTATGGTTGTGTGATTCCGGCAGATAATTTATTCGTACCCAGAGTTCACCATCATCAGCTGTGAATAGTTGACGTGGCAGAAGCAGTCTAGCAGTTGTGTATTTATCTAACTATTGAGCTTCTTTAATCACCATTCCCTGGTTAGATCGTTATATTTCCTTGTCTGCAATGTGTACTGCCGCCTAACCATTTTACGCGACTGGACTTGTTCTTGGGGTGCTATACTATTCTGGCTGACATAATAGGTGCATGATATTATTTATGGAGTACACAGAGGTCAATGTATCGATTGTTACACGTGTTCTAACTTCCCGAGGTTCGTCTGACAGCGGCGCGGACATCTCATCACTTGGCGGCCCCTCATTGGCTGCTCAGAGGCGGCAACATAATATGAATTAACCCAAAAATACACATCTCCAGCCTAAATTAACACTGAAAACTAACAAATAACCGAGTATAAAACGTGTATGGATGAGCAATAAGTTAAAATAAGCAGTGAGGAGTAGCTGGGACCATATTCTCAGACGGTACGCCGCTGCCACACATTTGACAAGGATTTCGTAGGAGTTTGGGGCATTGCCAGGGGTACTTTTATGATAATGGTGATAGTTTAACCCTTCTTCTGTACTATGAACGTGATAAAACACTCATGAAAACCCGATTAATCACCTATTCGCCCTTTGAAAATAGCTCCCGGCCGTGAGGCCGACCAAGTTGGAGGTCAAAGTTTAACCCCAAAATACACATCTCCAGACCAAACTAACACTCAAATACAACAAATAACCCAATATAAAGCTTTTCCGGATGCGTAATAAGTTAAAATAAGTGATGGGATGTACTGGAGAGGTATATTGAAGCAGTACGATAAGAGTGGAGGCGGTGGCACTGAGGAGGCATGGCAGCAGGAGGGTGGAGGCGGCAGTGACAGGTGTAGTAGCAGGCGTGTGGTGAACGTGTCAGGAAGGAGCTCTAAGGGGGCGGTGCCGGCACTCACACAGACATGCAGCTCTCGGCCAGGCTCTTCGCAGCTCTCCTCCTCGTTGGCACCTTCTGGACCCAGGCGGCGAGGGGGGAGGAGGAGGAAGGTGGGTCATGCAAGTATAGGTCTGCCTCTAATTGCTTACCTATATCATCGTAAGGGCTGTTAGCTATTTGCTTTTACTTATTTCATGTCTTATATGTCTAATGGTATTTATCTAATTTATTGAAGTTTTTATACCTAACCTAACTCGTGGGTGGTGGTCAATTACCCTAACTCAACCTCCTCCCCCTTAATTTTTATCTAAAGATAAATATAGATAGTCTAGGCAGTCTAATGCTATTTATCTAATTTATTGAGTTTTTATACCTAACCTAATCATGGGTGGTGGTCCTTTGCCCTCACTCAACCTCCTCCACTTTATTTTTTATCTAAAGGTAAATATAGGAGGTCTGGGGGGTCTAATGCTATTTATCTAATTTATGGGTGGTGGTCCTTTGCCCTCACTCAACCTCCTCCACTTTATTTTTTATCTAAAGGTAAATATAGGAGGTCTGGGGGGGTCTAATGCTATTTATCTAATTTATTGAAGTTTTTATACCTAACCTAACTCGTGGGTGGTGGTCCTTTGCCCGCACTCAACCTCCTCCCCCTTATTTTTTATCTAAAGGTAAATGTGTAGTTTAGCTCTGCCACCTTGAATACTACATACATCTTCACATTATGGTTGGAGGGCAAAGACAAAGGCCCTTTAACTATAATCTGAAAGCACACATCACACACCCTTGTCTCACTCCAACACCAAACTTCTCAGCCAACACCCCATACCCACTTCACAGAGGCACCAGTCTCAGACCTCTGACCCCTTCAAGAGATGCCTTCCTCACACTCAGGACACTCCATGAACCCCTCCAGTCAACCCTGTCATTAGCCTTCTCCAGACTCCTGAAAAGCAGCAAGCTACTTCCTGCTTATTTTTTTTTTTTTTTTTTTTTTTTTTGGTAGTGATGATGCCTGTTTTACATGTCATCCACACTATCCTCAGTGTTTACCATCCATGCTCATCCACTCCTGAGGTGACCAGTATTTTAGTTTGCATTTGCAGAAGTAATTTTTGCTCATGCTAAACATAAACCATAAATTTATGTATAATTTGTTTCAAACAAAAATACACTTCCACTACTAAAAAAATAATGGCTTATGGAAGTGGCCAGCCCTGATGTTAATTATATAGTAGTTGTCTGTACAGTAAACATATGTAGTTGTGGTGGTGATGATGGTTTTGCTCTGCAGACATTCCTGTGGTGGAAGGCTTTGGAGGAGAAGTCAAGATAGCGGAAGAGGATGACGTGCTGGTGCTGACAAACGACAACTTTGACCACGTCGTGAACCCCAAAGATGCCATCCTGGTGGAGTTCTATGCACCCTGGTGAGTGCCAGCAGGCAATGACTGTGTGATGGTGAGGGTGTTTGAGAATGATAATTGTTTGACAGTAATTAATGATTAGATTCTTGGTGATTTGTTCATTTGTCTTGTTTGATGGTAACTTTTTGCTTGGCAACTTTTGATGGCTGACTAATGATTGTGGTGACAAATTAATATGTATCTGTTTGCTAGACATTAGGTATTAGCACACCATGATTATCTTTGCTGATGATGGCAAATAATGATTGATGATAAAAGGACAACAGTGATGCTTGGTGATGATTGATGAATGATTATAAGAATTGGCATTATTCAGTATCATTAAGCAGTTAGCATGTTTGGGCTCGGGGAAGTGATTGTCCCTATCTTCCATAGTGTCATCCCTTGCATCAAAGGGTAGCATGTGACCTTAGGAAAATGGTCCCACTCCCTTATGGAGATTTAATGAGGAACTCTCTTAAAGAAAACAAGGCTGACACATACAAGAATGTATGGAGCCTGTCAAATGGAGTAGAGTAGATTTTACATGAATGTTGGGTGACCATATTTAACACCAGATGTCTTGACTACAACAAGAACACCAACACTCAACACATGACAGCATTTCAATAAAAAAAAAAAAAAGTTAAAAATGAAAACTACCATCCCTCTCAGGTGTGGCCACTGCAAGAAGCTGGTGCCAGAGTACGCTGAGGCAGCCAAGCAGTTGAAGGAGGAAGGGATCCGGATAGCCAAGGTGGATGCTACCGTGCAGGAGGAGGTGGCCAAGCGATATGACATCAGCGGCTACCCCACCATCAAGCTTTTCAAGAAGGGGGAGGCAGTGGAGGACTACCGAGGTGCCAGAACTGCAGGAGGTGAGGCTCTGCACTCTTGTTGTGGTCTTTATTATGGGTTGAGGATGTATACAGTCCATTAACCCAAGTTCACTGGTCTGATAATCCCAGTAGTCCAAAATCTTTAATCAGGAAATTGCTATAATCCATAAAAGCCCAACTATTAAGATTCCAGAAAGTTATGCATAAGAAATTCTCGTGCAGGAAATAACACACTGGGTTGACGTGGATGTTCCAGCTAAGGAATTGGATTGTGGAGAAACTCAATGAGTAAAGCATGATACTTTGAGATGGCTAGGACATGTGGTGATGAATGAGGATGACTGGATGAGGGGAGCGTGTGAGGGCAGGGTTGAGAGAGAGGGTATCGCCAGATCACGAGTAAAATGAATCAATAGAGTGAATGATTATTGAAAAAAGCGAGTTGGCAGGTTAGGATGGAATGTGCAGAGAGGAGTGCCAGAACAGGAAAAATAAATTCCTGTGAAGGAACGGGATCAGAAACGAAATATAGGTAGTTTTTATGTATGTTAATGTTCTGTTTGTCAGTCATGTATTGTAGGGCTTTACTCTTCCTGCTGTTAGTAACATTGTTAACCCCCTTTTCCCTCCCCATCTTTTGCAGCTATTGTGGAGTACATGCGCATGCATGGCGACCCCAACTACGCCCCACCACCCTCTGCTGTCCTTGTCCTCTCCACGTCAAACTTTACAGAGACCATCAACTCAAAGAAACTCATTCTTGTTGACTTCTACATCACAGGCTGTAGACACTGTGATGCTGTGAGTACCACTTGGTGGTATAATAACTGTGTGGTGAAACTTGTTAAATCATGTACTTACATCAGGGTTTTCACATGAAGGTATTTTTGCTAATTCATACTCACTATAACTATTACTGTTCATATCAAAAGAATATATTAGGAAAAAATGGAGCTGAGGCGTAATGAACTATCATCAAAATAAAGATTGATATATTTATTTATTTATTTATTTATTTTTTATTTATTTATTTTTTTGCTTTGTTTATTCAGGCTAATTTTGCCTCTCTTCTGCAGCTTATGCCAGACTTTGAGGGGGCGGCGCGAGAACTGAAAGACGAGGGCATCGCACTGGGCAAAGTGAATGGAGAGCTGGAGAGGGAGCTGTTCAAGAAGTTTGATATCACTGGCTACCCAACACTTATTGTGAGTACATGGGTGAACATCATATATCATTTGATACAGAGATAGAATAAGGGTGATTAGTGGAGGACTCAGAATTGACTGGGAATTTCCAAACACATTATTCCTCAAGTGATGGATAATTATAATTTGCAGGAATTTGTAGTTAAGAGGAACCTCAAGCTTCATCAATACTGTTATGTAAAACTTTTAACATTTCATAAGGTGTCTTATTGCTGTCATCATTAAAGTATGGCCATACCAATCCTCTCTCCCAGTGCATGTCCCTATTGATTGATTGAGTGAGTGTACTATTCAAGTTTTAAAGACATTATGGTCCTATATATGCATGATAATTATGCAAGTCTCCCCACAGGTGTTCCGCAATGGGCATCAGTTTGAGTACAAGGGCCCACGTGACCAGGAGGGCATCGTGCAGTACATGCGGGAGCAGGCCAAGCTGCCATCGCGTCTGATCACCACAGCACTGGAGGCCACTAACAATTTTGCCAGGACGGACGCTAATGTCATTGGTTATTTCCCGGAGGAGAACGATATGTTTGAGGAGTACATTGGGGCAGCAAACGAACTCAGAGGTGAATGGATATCTGATACCTTTAGTTTGATCAGTAGTGCTACCATTTTCTCTGAACTTTTCCCACATCTTAACATAATTCTATGCATTTGTTTTTCAATTAATTGCTTTAGCTTTGTTCTTTAATGTAAATAATTGTAAGGTAAAGATATTATGAAGGTCTGATACTAATCATATTTTACAGGAAAGTTACAGTTCTTCCACACCTTTGAGAGCAGTGTTGCTGAGCACCTGAAACTGAAGGCCAACACCATCACCATCATCATGCCAGAGATTTACCACTCCCAGTATGAGGACAAGGTCTTCAGATACACTAAGGTAAGTCCACATGGATGACCTATACTTGTGTTGTTGATAAATAGTGGTCCATTTAGGTTTGTGCAACCTCCAGACATTACAGGATCAGACTTTAGATGAAGTTAAAAGGAGTGTCCATTCTTACTTGATATAGAGGAATGGTGGTTTAATTTTGCTTCAGTTTCATGTACTTTTCTTCCCCATCTCCACCATGCCAAAGGGACATTTTGAAATGATGTGGCAGCCTGCATCATTCCTTTATATTTGTTGTTTCACTCTTTTTTTTAACTTTATTTATAATACCTCATTGTTTGTATCACACCGCATACCTTACACACCTCATGAGAAGCATTTATTCACCATCTCTTCCCCATCCACAAGATATTTCTAACCTCAGTTTGAACTTCGAAACTTCACATTGTATTTGTACTAATTACTCTCTTTTTCCCTTCATCCCCCACCAGGCCACTGGGACCTACAAGGAGATGGCTCCCTGGATCAGCAAGAAGAGTGTGCCCCTGGTTGGCCAGCGTACCCGAGACAACATGGCGCTCAAGTACGAAAACAGGCCCCTTGCTGTTGTGTACTATGATGTCAACTTCTCCCACCAGTACATCAAGGGTGAGTGCCTGCCTGCCTGCTGCTCCTATTGAAGGGGAAGGCAGATTGTGTTGTGGGGAATTGAATGATTGAGGGCGTAATGGGTATCATGCACACTTCTACTTACTATTTTTATCTTGAAAATGTTTTCATTTTCTGCAGGTAATATTGTCACTGATTATGATGAAAGTGTACTGATGCATAACCAAGACAATGAATTACAGGGATAGTGAGGTATCTTTAAAAGTAATTTTTTTTCTCAGACACACAGTTCATTCGCAACAAGATCCTTCCCATCGCGGACAAATACAGGGACATCACCTTTGCCATTGCCAATGAGGAAGAGTTTGATGATGAGATCAAGAGTCTGGGGTTGGAGGACTCAGGAGAGTCAGTCAATGTTGGAATCTTTACTGAAAAGCTCAAGTGAGTCAACATACCTGATTGATGTATTTATCATTTTTGTGATCGCTTTTCAGTGCATACACAATTAATTTACTCTTCAATCTAAGTCTTTGACACCCTGTTCCCTCACAGGCACTTCCCTCCAGGGGGTGGCCATAGCATGTGTCTCCATCTCACTCTGTTCTGGCACGGTTGCCTCTCAATTCACTCAGTCCTGCTTCTTCCAACTTTCTTGCTCCAACTCAAACGCCACTGTCCACTCATACGCCTACAGCTCCACTCTGCATTATTCAACTTCTTTCAATAGAAGACCCTCTCAACAGGAAGTACACGACTCCAGACTGGAGGCTGCAGAACGCTTAACCTCAGACCTTGCTATCATTTCTGATTGGGGCAGAAGGAACTTTGTGTCTTTTTCTCAACTCAATTTCTCCACCTATCAACTCGACACAATCTTCCAAACACCTATCCTCTATTCTTCGACAACACTCAGCTGTCACTGTCTTCAACACTTAACATCCTCGGTCTATCCTTAACTCAAAATCTCAACTGGAAACTTCATATCTCCTCTCTCGCTAAATCAGCTTCCTCGAGGTTGGGCGTTATGTATCGTCCCTGCCAGTTCTTCTCTCCCGCGCAATTGCTATCCATATACAGGGGCCTTGTCCGCTCTCGTATGGATTATTCATCTCACGTGTGGGGAGGCTCCACTCGCACAGCTCTTCTGGACAGAGTGGAGTCTAAGGCTCTTCGTCTCGTCAGCTCTTCTCCTACTGATAGTCTTCTGTCTCTTAAATTCCGCCGCAATGTTGCCTCTATCTTCTATCGATATTTCCACGCTGACCGCTCTTCTGAACTTGCTAACTGCATGCCTCTCCCCCTCCCGTGGCCCCGCTGCACACGACTTTCTACTCATGCTCATCCCTATACTGTCCAAACCCCTTATGCAAGAGTTAACCAGCATCTTCACTCTTTCATCCCTCACGCTGGTAAACTTTGGAACAATCTTCCTTCATCTGTATTTCCTCCTGCCTACGACTTGAACTTTTTCAAAAGGAGGGTATCAGGACACCTCTCCTCCCGAAATTGACCTTTCTTTCGGCCACCTCTTTTGATTCTTTTTTGGGAGCAACGAGTAGCGGGCTTTTTTTTTGTGCCCTTGAGCTGTCTCCTTTGTTGTAAAAAAAAAAAAATCACCATACCAATCTACTCTCCTGACACCCTCTCCCTCAATCCTTCCTTCATACATACTTCATGAATTCCCTTTCATCACATGTCCAAACTATCTCAATGTACCACGCTTCACCCATTCAACCGCTCCACAATCCACTCCCTTCGCTGTCACACCCATACCAAACCTTTTGTACATGCTTTCACCCATTCCTTCTACTTCTCAATAACTTCCTTTCATTTTCCAAGTCTTGCCTCTTGCTCAGCATGAAGAAAGTTTTTATTTTCTTTCTTCTATCTCCAAAGTACCTCATTTGTTGGGAATTTCTTTGTTAAAGCAAGTTTGATTTTAAAAGTTTTAATTCTTTATTGTTTGATAAGTCTTAATTCTTTATTTCCTAAAGGTTGTGCTTACCTGCTGTTCATCACTTCGTTATGATTTTTTCCAGAGTTGCATTACATATACCAAGGATATATTTAGTGTTTCTTTTATTTTAGACGGGTAAATCTTTTCTAAATAGTGATGTGTACTACCACACTGTACCGATCACCTTTAAATCTGTCAACTTGCAGTTAAGATTTACAAAATTAAGAGTAGATACAAATTTGACTTATGCCATTTTTTGGCAGGTACCCCATGGAACCTGAGGAGGACTTCGGTACAGACGTGCTCGAGGGATTCTTGAAGAAATTCAAGGCTGGTGAGTTGTGTGTGAAGTGAGACAATGGTTCCAGAGATTAGATTTTCACTTGGTTGTGATTACTCCAATCCACATACCCTATGTTTTCCCTTTGCCTTTGATGGACTTTTTTCCTTCCTGTGTTATACAATCTTCCTCTTGTACCTACAGCATGTCTTCTCCATACTTACTCCATTCAGCAATTCTTTTTCCCCCACTCTCTAGGTGACCAACCTCCATTTCCACACACACCTATTGTATCATCACCCATTCTCCTGCAGTGACCAAATCCTCTCATGAAGTATTGAACACCCTTTCTTATTAATCTTTACAGGAAAATCATATTTTCTATACATTTCACTTGTTCTTCACTACAGAAGTTAAATTGATTTTTCCAGGCAAGTTGACTCCTTTCTTGAAGTCCCAGCCAGTGCCTCGAAGACAGGAGGGTCCGGTGAGGGTGGTAGTGGCCCGCAGCTTTGAAGAGGAGGTGATGAAGACCGACAAGGATGTGCTGCTGGAGTTCTACGCCCCCTGGTGTGGCCACTGCAAGAGCCTGGAGCCTGTGTACAAAAAGTTAGCCAAGCAGCTTGCCAAATCCAATTCTAATGTGGTGGTGGCCAAGTTTGATGCCACAGCTAATGATGTGCACCCAGGCTTCAAGGTGGAGGGCTTCCCAACCCTCTTCTTTGTGAGGGCGAGTGAGAAGGACAACCCAGTACCCTTCAACGGTGATCGCTCCCTCAAGTCACTCAAGGTAAGGTCATTTGTGTCTGTCTGTTTAGGGGTAGTGTAAGTAGAGTATCTTCACTAATCTAAATGCATCATTCTAAATAGTACTCGGCAGGGAAAAAAATAGGGAAAATTAAGAGGTATGGAAAAAACATTTTGAACTAGTGATGAATTAGTGTAGGAGGGAAAGTAGAAGTGACCAGTACAGCCATAGAGATTAATGCAGGGTTGCCACAGGGAGGGAGGTGAAGAGGAGTGAGACAGAGGTGGCAATAAAGTTGAAAGTAGTAAAGGTCCCTGGCATTGATGGTATGACAGCATAAATTATGAAATATGGAGGTGATGTAGATGTGGAACATTAGGAATAATGTTGTATCCATGGACCTGGGGAAGGGCTATGACAGGGTTGAGCAGAAGGGTTTATGGGATGTTGGAGGGCAGTTACTTGAAGGGATCACTCTCCCTCTCACCCCTTCTCTCGCTCCCTCTCTCAACATATATAGATTAGTTGTTCATAACAATTTTCTTAAGATGGCAAACCACAGAAACTAGCTACAAGTCTGTTCTCTTTTATGGTAGACATAAAGATACTTCACTTTATTGAAGAGGTTGTTAAAACAAATTTGATTAATTTTTTTTTTTGTTGTGTAATGATATTCAACATGTGGCGCCACTGAAACAATGCATATTTTTCAGGACTTTGTCACCCGAGAGGCATCCAGTAAAAAGGCTGACAAAAAGAAGGATGAACTCTAGTATTAAACAGCTTCAGGTCAAGGTAGTGTAGTGTAGCCAAGCTAGCAGTACTACAGTTAGGTCAAGTTTCTATGCTGTGATCCTGCAAGTGTTGTGCAAATGTTATGGAAATCAGTCAATTGAAAGGTTGTGTTCTACTTGTTTTGTCTTACTGTGACTTATTTGCACAAGACATCCCTATGGGAGCTTTTTCATATAGATCTGAGTTAGTATTAACCAGTTTCAAATGAATATACAGCTGGGCGAGGTCTACACAATATTTGTGTAGTGTGGCTATAACAGTGAATAGGGTTCAGGACACCCCATTCATAAACAATGTGCATACATTTTTGCTCTCAGAAGGTAAGGCTTTAGGGTTGTGTGGCACCACACATTGTTATTAATTAACCTGCAGCTAATCCTTCAGTGTGTTGTGCTTTATAACAGTAGCTGCCATGACCTAATGTAACGCGACAGGTTCTACAGACAAAGAAATTCATTCCAGGTTAATTGCAATGTTTGATTTACACAAGGAATATGGGAAATTTTCTAATTTTCTAAAATAAATTTATCAAATATGGATTATTTCATTGATCATTTAGTGCTGCAATGTTTTGTTAGTTTATACAAAATGGAAAGAAGAAACTTTTGTCAATGCATTCTTCATGAGATGCTGTCTTGGGTGTAGTTGGAACCCTCTGCACCCACCAACCCATGTAGTGTGATAAAACAAACAGTAGTTCAGTTATCAAATAATCTTGTAAAACACAATACTCAAAACAACACAATTTATGATCATGACAATCAAATGCATGAAATCATACACCATTTCATAAGTTACCAAAGGTATGCCTTTTAAAGTAGGTTTTGTAAGCATATACCCCAGTCATTTATATGAAAACACTGTAAATACAATGCCTAAATTGTCCAAACACAGTCATATCAACACAGCACTATTTACATATATATGAGCAAGGCCTCTGCATATGCATGGTTTCAACAAAAATGTCTTTTACGGCACACAATAGTGTTGTCCAATGGTGCAGAGAGTGGCAAGGGCTGAGTGTCTAGTGGCTGCCTGCCATCCCCTGCAGCTATCATTGTGGATGTGCTCCAATAATCCCAAGCATTGAAGTAGCCAACCAATGCCAATGTATATATGTACATAATCTTTGCAGTTTGGCCTGAAGCTGAACTCGGCACCCCATGCCTCCTTGCAGTTAAGCATTACATGTGGCCTTCACCTCAAAGCATAAAGTACTTTAATTCTGAAAGTCTTTGCCTGGCTTTTGCAGCCCCTAATGAGAGTGAAGAGTGCAGAAGTAATGAAGAAAGAAATATTCTCCCTGATTGTTATAATTATGGAACTTCAAAAAGAAGCAACAGGTATTGCTCAATATGAATCCTACCTAATTTGAGTCTCTTATTTTGCATTTCAGATACTGCAATATAGCAAATTCTGATATTCCAGTATTGCATTTTCTTGTGCTATATACTCTGCTATTGTCTCTGTGCTTCCCCTTTGGTTGAATTTATAGAATTTTGGCTTGGCTATGCCACCATCATAGTGATATCACAGTGGTGCCTGAATAATTTTTTAATAAATTATGCTGAGCTGTCATGGCCCATCACACCCCAGTGGCTGAAGCCCCCCAGCTCATGGCTTCAGAGGCAGCCACTCAAATCGGTGAATTAACAGAAAAGTGGCAGATGATTGTCAGTCATCACCTTTGTCTAGCGTTCGGGGAGCACATGACAGTGCCATGGCACTGGGTGAAAAAAGTATAAGTAGGCTGAAAATAAGAAGGTCAATTACAGTGAGTATTCAGTCTTTCAGAGCATTCACAGCTTTTGAAGTCAAACCTCGGCAATTACTAATGGTTCCATTACAGTCATTATGTTGTATGTAATGCTGGCTAAGTAAGTAATACTTTCAAGTGTATCTCGGTAATAATGCTTTACCTATCAAGCTTATCTTTGAAAAATAGTTTTAATGAAAAGTTCATAAAACTTTCTGAAGCCAATTTCATCTACATATTTTTTCTTTACTGCTGCTCCTGTTGTGCAGCTCTTGTGCCCACTGCACAATGACTGCATTACCATCTAAATGCGTGATTTAATTATTTTTTTTACTTTGTAACGAAGTTACTGAGACTTGGCTGCTAAATGACCCATTAGAACATGTTACTAATGTACAAAAGCAAGGGACCTGTTGAATCAGCCTTTGGATGAGTGTCCTCAGCAACTTACTGCACTGCATTCAAGGGTGCTGGAATGCATCAGGTGCTGACACTCCTCACAGCCACACACAACACCTCCACTGACACACCTCAGCGGGCGTGGACAGCCACCGCCTGCACAAGGTGATGTGTGAGCCTAATCTCCATCATTCACTTCAGTTTAACATTTTCAGTCCAGGATGAACATTAGTGCTTTAAGGAGGAACCTTCCCAATTTGCGTAGTGGCCCCTTCCTCTTCTTGGCAATGCTGGGCGTGTCATACACTGTGGAATCTAGGCTGATCTCGTCCAAGTTTGGTGCATTGGGATGGTGTCGACCTATTGAATGGAGAGTCAAGGGTTAGCTGGGTCAGGAGGCAGTAACAAATGATTAGAATCATAGTTTAGAATTTGCTAAATACAACGTACTGTGAACTGCATCTTTTGAGGAATGTAAATTTGTTATTGCTCGCTGTCTTTCCTGCAACTAGTCAGTGACTTTTGTCCTACTTATAGTACCTAAACAAAGCTGCAAGAAAAGGAAACCTGAAGCAGCAACAGGAAAACTGGGTCAGAATCACAACCAGAGTCTCACACTAACCAACCCAGAGCTCGGATTGGATTCACTTCTAGCCATGGGCAGAGGCAGAATCCCCCAGGCACTTGACAATTGTGATCAACTTTATAGTGTCAATGACTTACCATCTTTAGAGTGGGGACAGGCAGACTTTGCAACATTAGAAAACCACACCATGAAGTCCGTGTAGCGCTTGATTTCTTCATCGGAGATGCTCCTGTAACCTTTCCCAACAACCTCGAGTACGTCAGCCTGGAATGAGGATGAAATTTACTCATTCACAGATAATAGAATGTTGCTCAATAATTCTTTGTGAAATTACATTAAATCACACACCTGTGTGAGCAGGTGCTGGAGAGAACCTAATATAATCCAACAAGCTTGTTGGCTTGAAAAGAAGGGTCAATAACGAGTTATTGTGGAGAGCTGAAGGCACTTTCACATGGTGTGCTGCTGACTACCTGTTCAGCTGCCTATGCCAAGTCTTGCACACAAGCAAGTTTGACCATCAGCGACAAACCCGCATACATTTAAAATAATCCTACACATTAGGGGTTACATTCACTTCTTGAGTATTGATACTATGTGCACATAGATGTACACAAATATGGCAGACCACAGCCGAGCATATTTTTTTTTAAGCAAAGGAGGCAACTATGGCCAAGACAAGAAAAGTTAAATGAATCTCACTTAAAGTTGCCAGGGGATCCTAAGCCCCCTCATTGCCCCATGTAATTGCAGGTCTGATTTAGAAAGGGAACCACAACAGTAACTGAAGACTTTAGTTAATAAGCAAAAATACAAACTCCCCAAGGCCAGTTTCTTGTGGCATACCAGAGTGATAAGCTGGATACTGATCTCTCCAAGGTCGTCCAGGTTCAGGAGGGAGTTCAGTCCACCTTTGATCCCAGACTTTGCCTCCCCACCCTCTCCATACTCGCTTGCGCGGGCTGAGTCAGTTTGGTCGGGTCCGTCCTCAAGCTCCTGCAGCCGCTCATCTGAGTCAGTACGGCACTCCATCGTCTCTCCTTCACGCACGCACATGAAACAAACCACACAAGTTGAGGTATATTCTGAACTCTTAAAGGAACGTGTCTCACAAAACACAAAGATATAGACAGATTGAAGGCCTAATGTTCATGGTGAGTACATTTGAGCCGTGCCATGAACTATAATCTTGTTGGAAGACTAATTAGGCTGGTGCCTAGGGGTGAACACTTACCCGTTTCATTGCACGTTGCCGTGGACATGTCTGAGGAAGGCACGGTGTGGCCATCACTGTGGTCAAAAGAAGAGTCACTGTCTTCCTTCTTGTGGACCTGCCAGGGAATGATAGGCATTAGATAAATGCTTGGTGAAAAGCACCTTTGGTGATGCATTCCTATAAGCAGTTAATTTCTACATCAACTAGTTTGAATGACCCATTTAAGTGTATTTGAAAGCTAGGACGGTACCAAGTATGGGGAATGTACTACGACCCCCTTCAGACCATTACTACACATCTATCATTACATCCCTGCAATCAAATGGTCACTGCACATATGTAAGAAAACTGAACTATAATTTTTTCAGTCTTGCTATTTCATCAGTTCCTCCATTGGGTGTGAGATTTACTGCCTGAGTATGGGCAGTCTGTGAAGGAGTTGTTGATCAGACAACACACACTGCCTCACCTCGCTGCTGGTGGAGCCGACAGAGGCACGGCGACCACTGCCTGAGCTGGCCACAGTGCCATTGTTGCTGGAGGCCACGCTGGGGGTGGGGGTGGGGGAGCGGGTGAGGGACGGCGTGGGGGTGAGGGCATCCATGGGCTCGATGGGGGTGGACGTCTTAGTCACATCCAGGTCAGTGTCATGGTGCAAGAAGGACGCAAGACCGGTGGGCTCTTCCATGCGGCGTTCACGGTCACGGTCACGGTCCCTGTCACGGTCACGAGCAGGGGAGGGGCGGGCCAGCAGGCTGAGCAGGATGGCATTGGGTGCCCCATCCTGGTGTCTGTCATCCGGCAGCAGTGGCTCCGGCAGGCTGGACGGTGCCAGAGTGATATTGGGCGGAAGGTCGTCCAACGACACATTGGGGGCGGCACCACCCACGTCACCCACGTCCACAGTCAGTGGCTCCATGGTGGACATGCCAGAGAAGGCCACACGCCGACCCCTCGACCTCCCAGACTCTGACACCTCATTATCACTGTCACTGTCAATGGCACAATTATCATCCCGCATGGGCTCAGCGGGCTCAGTGTAGTGCAGCTCAAAGTCCAGCGGCGTGCCCACCCGCTCCTCCTCCTCTTCTCCCGTGCCCAGGCTCCCTGCCACGGGTTCCTCACCACTGCTGCCACACGCTGCCTCCTCCTCTGCCCCCACTACCTCTGCTGCACTGCCCATTTCTGTAGCAGCATCCCTGGGGCTGGACGGCTCTTCCCCAGTAGTCCTGTCCCCCCATTCCTCGGGTGCAGCCTCGGTGTGCTCCCGCTCCACTTCATTGTCACTGTGTCCGCCATGCTCCTTGGCGGCATCGTCCACTATTGCACTCACATCACCATTATCACTACTATCACAGCCTGATGAGGTCACTCCACTACTACTGCTCTCTGAGGGGGCGCGGGGCAGTGCCTCGGACTCCTCCAACCGCGAGGTGTTGTGGGCTTCCTCCATCTCCTCATTGCTCTTGGACAGACCAATGGCTGAGTCTGGCGATGGCACGCACAGCTCATCCCGTGGCCGCTCCTCCTGCCCACCCTCCTCTCCATCCACCACTGTCACCGGCGCTGCTGTCACCAAAGTGTCGTCCATGACTCGCGTCGGGGCCACCTCATTGGGCTGATTCATCTTCTGCTAAAGCAAAGACAAAGTAATTGAGAGCTCAGCACCAGACCTTATGCCACGGCACTGAAGGCCCTTGTCTCTATTACTCAAGAATACAATGACAGAAAGCAAGTTTTCTATTTAATGAAGTAAACTTTTGATACAGTGGGATAAATTGAGCCACTCCCTTCCACTTTATCAAAATTTCAACAATTTTTGCTCATAAGTGGATTACTTCACAAAACTGAATAGCATCACATTATAATTTGTGAAAAAAATTACATCTATTCCTTAAATCTTGATTTAGTGAAGTATCCCACTAAACTGAATGAGAAAGTACAGGAAAATGCTTTCCAATAAATGAGCTTACTGTATCTAATCATAATCCACCCCTCCATAATGATTCATTTATTGAGGTGTGTAGTCCTGGCACTGCAAATACTGTCCCCTCCACAAACATGATTGCAGCAACGAAGCAGGAAGTAAACAACCGCTCCAAGCTGATGTACTTGCACAAGAAGCAATGTGACAAAAAATAAATAAATAAATAAATAAATAAAAAATAAATAAATAAATAAATAAATAAATAAATAAATCACATAACTATTCATCTACCTGTATTGGAGAGGCCTGGACAAACCTAACTGATTCCACACACACATACACACACACCTCGCCCCGCTGGCTCTCCGGAGAGGCGTAGGGTCCCTCCCCCTCGTGGTCGGTGTCGCTGTCGCTGTCCCACTCGTCGCCCAACGCCGAGAGGGTGGACACTGCCGCCGCCGCTGCCGTCACTGCTGCCGCCGCACTCACCACCGAGGAGGGTGAGGCGGTTCCCGGGAGGGACTTCCTGAGAACGCCGTTGACCTGCTTCATGTCTTTCTTGGGCACGGCACCGCTGGCGGCGTTGGACTGCTCGACGGCGCCACCTCGGGGCTTCGCCATGGCTCCCGCCACGGCTGCTACCGCTGTCGCTGCAACCGCCGCCACTGCCGCTGTGGCAGCACCCCTCTTCAGGTGACCTTCGGACTCTGGCAATCCGTCTAGGTCTGACTCGGATGCGGTCTGTGGTGAACATAACACTTAGTACATGCACATCAACATTTACCGAACACTGTATATTACTGATACTAAAGGTAAAATTTCCCATCAAAAAGTGTAAAGACGGGCCATCACCCCCCAGCAAGGCTATGCTGTGCTGTGCTATGTTTGCATCTCGCCACCTCACCTCGGACATCTCTGAGGACAGCGGCGTCTGGGAGCCAGTGGAACCCACATCGCTGGAGGAACCCACGGAGCCGGTGCGCGCCGAGGCCATGGACAGCAGGAAGGAGAATTGGCGGTAGGTGAGCGTCTTCACCACCACCATCAGGTCCGCCGGCGTGAACCTGCAGCAGACACGGAGGGAAGAAGAGGGTTAAGTCAAATACTGTAAGTCATCCTGACCCTTCCCTGAGGGGTCACCTTTAAAGTCGTGCAATTTTGGTAAAGAACCCCAGACTGATGGTCATTTACGCACACTGCTCCGTCACGTTGTGCATGCCAGACACTCACCCCTCGGTCTTCTCCGCCACCAACATGATGTCTTTGTCAGAAAGGTTGTGGTGGACATCCTGGAAGAGGTTCCGGAGCAGGTTGTATCGCGTCTGCTTGTCCGGGAGACCTACGAGGTAAACGCCGCGGAATCTACTCAGCAGCTCGTGGTCCTGTAACAAGGCAGACGGGAAAACAGGGCATTAATGGTCTGACTTGACACGGCACCCGGACGTGACTGACTCGATTCATTATACTTGAAAAAAGAGCAGTTAGTGAGCTTAAAAGCAGAATACTAGGTTATACAAGTTGAAGCTAGGTGTGCCCCAGACTTACCTTGTAGAGCATCCACGGGGCACTGGTGGCCGCCACCACGATGATGCCGTTGTTGTCTGGGTAGGCCGATTCGTCATCGCTGAACACCTCCTCCTCGTCTTCGTCGGGCGGGGCGGAGGGTCGGGGCCGGGACGTGGTGGAGGCTGGGCTGGAGGCTCGGCTTCCTCCCACGCCGTTTACGCCACGGCTGGCGCTCACTAGGCTGTCCGTCGGGTTCTTGGAGGACTTTGGATCTAGGATCTTGAGTTTGCGAGGGCCGAGCTGCGTGAAGAGCTCGTCGCGGATGTTCTGAACGAGGGGCGAGCACTCAGGATCACGGTCGTGGTTGGCGAAGATGGTGTCCACGTCGTCCATGAACACCAGCGACGGGTAGTTCTCCCGCGCCTGCTCGAACAGCTTCCGCACGGCCGGGGCGCCGCGCACCTGGTTGGTGTGGACACCGTACAGCGGCATCTCGCAAACATTGCTCATCTGCTTCACCAGGTACGTCTTGCCGGCGCCGGGAGGCTGCGGGAGGAGAAACACATTATAACATGGCGACAGCTTAGCAGACCCCAATTATGAAGTCGAAACAGTAAATGACACACCGACCCGCGAAATGGAACACCACAGCGAGAGAGAAAAATAAGTACCATTAAAACGGAAAATGAATACACATGATAATTCAAATAACAAAAAAACTATGACGCTTAGACCTTGCATTACACACACACACACACACACACACACACACACACACACGAAATCCACATTATCCACTCCTCCTCCTCCTTGCCGCAAATAACGTTCGCACTATTTTCAGCGGAGCAGCGGCACGCCACCGCCACCGCCGCCGCCATCATAAAAACAAAGATAAAAATAAGAGTCGACATAAAACCTCCCCGCCTTGAGTGCGCGCCAGACAGCTTAGTGCAGGTCATTCCTCGGCCGTTTATGGAGGAGTTTTTTAGCTCATGTTTCTTTTTATCGGTAATCTTTTGTGTGGCTATTCTTTTTGGCTAAACATTTACTTTTTGTGTGTTTCTTTTTATTGATCAGATCTTTGTAGCTTTGACTTTTTATCCGTATTTCTGAATCCAACGTTTATATTTTATGCGTTTATCAATTCATAGTTTTTATTTTTACTTGTTAAATTTATTTTCTCTCTCTCTCTCTCTCTCTCTCTCTCTCTCTCTCTCTCTCTCTCTCTCTCTCTCTCTCTCCTAGCCACTGACCTGGAACAGTTAAGACCCATCCTTTTAGGGAATGGAAGGGGATGCAGAGAAGGGGAAGGAAGAGTGAGATGTAAAGATAATAGGAATGGTATGAGAGAGAGAGAGAGAGAGAGAGAGAGAGAGAGAGAGAGAGAGAGAGAGAGAGAAAGCAACACACAGACAAACAAACAAGTGTAGTTCTCAGAATCGCAGGAATCTTATACTTCTTTCTCTCGCATTCCTGAAGCTTTTACAAGATCCTGCATCGAGCATAAGCGTTTTTTTTTTTTCTGTCTTAAAAGTCCGGCAGAAGGTAAAAACAAAGGAGGAAGAGGAGGAGGAGGAGGAAAAAGAGCCATTACGTGCCTCTCTTTTCCTTGCATTCTCCTGGTCTCTCCTTGCTTCGAATAGGAGGAGGAAAGGAGGAGGAGGAGGAGCGGGGAGACCTTGTTGTTTGGGAAATCGACACACACACACACACACACACACACACACACACACACACACATTTTCTCTCTCTCTCTCTCTCTCTCTCTCTCTCTCTCTCTCTCTCTCTCTCTCTCTCTCTCCACGACCTTCTCCTAAACAGGGAAACTCAAATCGGTGTTTTATTTGTTCATATTTCATCTTTATGGCAAGTTTATGAGCGTGTGTTCAGGAGGAGGAGGAGGAGGAGGAGAAGGAGGGGGAGGGGGAGGTGGAGGAGGAATAAAGGGATCACGAAAACCATGAAGAGATAATAAAGATAAGAAGAGAAAACAAAGAGGAGGAGGAAGAAAAGAACGAAGAGGCAATAGGAGGGAGAGAAAGAGTAGGAGGTAAAATAAATAAAAGGTGAGATAAAAAAGATAATAAAAAATAGGAAAACTGGACCAAGAATAAGATAAAAACTGCGGCAGAAAAAAAAAGAGAAGGTAAAGAAGAACGGAGAGTAAGAAAGACGAAAAAACTAGCACAGGAAGAGGAAGAGGAGGGGGGAAAAGAAAAAAACAAGAACAAACTAGAGGTGACTGAGGACGAAGTGAAGAAAAAAAAAAACGAGACCAGAAGAGAAGGAAGACGAAGACGAAGTAAAAGACAAGAAGAAAAAAAAGATGAAGATGAACGAAGAAAAGGAAAAAAAGAAAACAAGAGCACAGGATGAGGAGGAGGAGGAGGAAGAGAAGGAAAAAAAAGAGACCAGAAGAGGAGGAAGACGAAGACGAAGTAAAAGAGACGAAGAAAAAAAAGAAAGTTAAGGTGAAGGAGAACGAAGAAAAGGAAAAAAAGAAAACAAGAGCACAGGAGGAGGAGGAGGAGGAAGAGAAGGAAAAGAAAACAACGAGACCAGAAGAGGAGGAAGACGAAGACGAAGTAAAAGAGACAAGAAAAAAAAAAGAAAGTTGAGGTGAAGGAGAACGAAGAATAAAGAAAAAAGAAAACAAGAGCACAGGAGGAGGAGGAGGAGGAAGAGAAGGAAAAGAAAACAACGAGACCAGAATTGGAGGAAGACGATGACGAAGAAGTAAAAGAGACAAGAAGGAAAAAAGGTGGAAGTGAAGGGGAACGAAGAATAAGGAAAAAAGAAAACAAGAGCACAGAAGGAGGAGGAGGAAGAGGAAAAAAGCAACTTGCATCGAGGCGTGACAAGACCAGACCCAGCCACTCAGCCCCAGGGAAGAGCAGGAGGAGGAGGAGGAGGAGGAGGCAGGAAAGAGGTGAAGAACAGACGCGAAACGGTATAAAAGTAGAAAGACCAAAGAGGGAAAAAATAAATTAAACAAAAGAAGTAAAAGAAACGAAGCAAAGAAGATAAAGAAAAAGAATTGGAAGGAGGAGGAGGAAGAGGTCGATAAGTACGAGGAGGAGGAGGAGGAGGAGGAAGAGCTTATGCATTGGCGTTGTCTGGCACTGAGCAATGAAAACGTGCTTTGGGAACGAGAGAGAGAGAGAGAGAGAGAGAGAGAGAGAGAGAGAGAGAGAGAGAGAGAGAGAGAGAGAGAGAGAGAGAGAGAGAGAGAGAGAGAGAGAGAGAGAGAGAGAGAGAGAGAGAGAGAGAGAGAGAGAGAGAGAGAGAGAGAGAGAGAGAGAGAGAGAGAGAGAGAGAGAGAGAGAGAGAGAGAGAGAGAGAGAGAGAGAGAGAGAGAGAGAGAGAGAGAGAGAGAGAGAGAGAGAGAGAGAGAGAGAGAGAGAGAGAGAGAGAGAGAGAGAGAGAGAGAGAGAGAGAACCAACAAACTTGAGAAAATAATCATGTTAAAATATATAAACATTGTGCTCGCTTTCTCTTCATTGCAATATTTATCTTTTTTTGTTAATTTTAGACCACCACATTTGTACTCTCTCTCTCTCTCTCTCTCTCTCTCTCTCTCTCTCTCTCAGGTTTCATTTAGAAGTTAACTGGTTTCTGTTGTTGTTTTTGTTTTTGTTGGAGGTAATGGAAGTGGTGATGGTGATTGTGATGGTGATGATTTGGTGATGGTGGTTCTCTTTCTTTCTCTCCTTTCCCCTTTCTCTCCCTCTCTCTTCCCCTCCTTTCCTTCCCCTTTCTCCCATTCCTAACATCCGGGATTGGGGAGGAGGAGGAGAGGGAGGAAGAGGAGGAGGAATAGAGGGAGACACAAGGCAGAGCAAGGAGCAAGGACACACACACACACACACACACACACACACACACACACACACACGTATTGTCATCCAGCGAAGCAAATTCCTGCCGCTATGATATTTCCCACAGTGAGCGCCATTAATAACGAGAGGGGGGGGGAGGGGGGGGGGAGGGGAGGGTGAAAGGGGGCATTGTGGGAGGGAGAAGGAGGAAGGGAGGGAGAGGAGAGGGGAAACTAAGGGGGGGAAGTGTGTGTGTGTGTGGGGGGGGGGGGGTCAAATACGAAAAGGGAGAGAGAGGAAGAAAGGGAGAGAGACAAGACAGGTAGACGGAAAAAAATGGAAGGGGAAATGAAATGAAAAAAAGATGGAAAGATAGAAAGGAAGGAAAGTATTTAAGACATACAGAAACGAATATAAAAAAAATAATGAATGAAGAAAGGAATGAAGGAATAAAGGAAAGAAAAAAGAAGGAATGGACGAATAAAAAGGGAAAAAAAGTAACATTTAAAGAAAGAAAAATGTTTAACAGACAGACAAAGAGAGAAATTAAAATATTCGGTCATATATAAACAAAGAATGACTGAATATACGAAGAGAAAAAAAAATAATGAAGGGATAGTCAAGGATGAAAAAAGTAATGAAAGACTAAGTGGAGGAGAAAATAAGAAATATATGAAGGAAAGGAAAGAAGAGTGTGTGGGCGAGGTGATAGGAAGGTGTGGCATTGGGTGTGGGTGTAGGTAAGTAAGGTTAGGGTGAGTTTGTGGAGAGAGAGGAGGAGGGTGGAGGGGCAGATGGGGTGGGGGTAGGGGGGAAGGTGTATAAGGCTGAGTTTAGGATTGAATGGAGGGTGGAGGCAAGGAGAGAGAGGGGGGGAGGCAGGGGGAGTTGAAAGCCTTGTGAAGTGGAGTGAATGACAAAAATGAATGAATGGAAAGGGAGGAAAGGATATCGAGGGGAAGGAAAGGGAAGAGAGAATAGGAATGGGCAATGAAGGGAAGGAAATAAAGAGAGAAGAAGTGGCAAGTAAAGGAAATGGAGAAGAGACAAGGATAGGGAAGTGAAGGGAAGAGAAGAGAATGAGATGAGAGAATAAAGAAGGGAAGGAAAGGAAAGGGAAGGGAAATTAGAAGGGCAGGTAGAGGTGAAGGTAAGAAAGATGAAAAGAGGAGAAGGAATAGGAAGAAAGGGTACGGTGGAAAAGGAAACAGGAAAAGAGGAGAATAGGAAGAAAGGGCATGGTGAAAAAAAGAAACAAAGAAACAAGGGGAAGAAGGAAGAAGAGATAATGGCATAGGGGAGAAAGATGGAAAAGGAAAAAGAAGGAAAAAGGAAATGAGAATGAGATGAGAGAATAGAAGGGAAGGAAAGGGATGAGAAGTGAGGAGGAGGATAAAAGAAGGTAGTGGAGGAAGAGGGAAGATAAAGGAAGGGAAAGGGAAATAGAGGAAGAAAAGCGAAGAAAAAAAAGGAGTTAGAGGAGGAGAGGGCAAAGGAAAGAAGTGAGGAGGGAGGAAAAGTAGAGTATGGTAGGAAAGGAGAGAAAAGGGAAGGGATGGAAAAGGAAGGGAAAAGGAAATAATTGAGAGACGCAAAAGGAGAAGGAAAAGGAAAGGAACGGATAATGCAAGAGAGGAGAGGGATGCGAAGGGAAGGGAAGGGAAGGAAAGAGGGTAATGAAGATGGAATTAAGAGTTAAGTGGAGGGGAGGAGGAGGGTAAGGTCATGATGGGGTTAAGAGGGGAAGGAACTGAGGGCAAAGGGTTATGATGGGAAAGGGTAAAAAACAAAAGGGGTGCGAACCGATAAAAAAAGAAATATAAAACAAGGAAGAACAGAAATAAAAGAAAGAAGAGAAAGATTGAAAAAGGGAGAAGAGGTGATAAAGAAAGGCAGAGGAAAAATGTACTAAAAAAAGGGGTACGAACCGATAAAATAAAAGAAATATAAAACAAGGAAGAACAGAAATAAACGAAAGAGAGAAATAAGAGAAAGACTGATAAAGGGAGACAGGTGATAAAGAAAGTCAGAGGAAAACTATACTAAAAAGGTGAATGGAACGAAGATGTGAAAGAAAAGACAAGAGAAAATGATTGAGAAGGAAAAAAAAAAGATGAACGTGATAAACCAAGGAAGAAGAAGTAAAAAGAGGAGAGAAAAGAGGAGAGAAATGTGGAGGGAAACGTGAGTAAAAAGAGATGAAGGTAAAGAACGTGATAGAGCAAAGAAGAAGAAGAAGAAGAAGAAGAAGAAGAAGAAGAAGAAGAAGAAGCAGAAGTAAAAAAAAGAAGAAAGTAAGAAAACAGATAGCAGATGAGAGGAAATAAAGGGAAACGAAAATGATATACAGAAAAAAAACTAAGAGCAGGAAGTAAATAATAAAGACGGAAAACATACGAAAAAGATGGAAAAAAAAAAAAAAAGATAAGAACAGTAACATGGATATAGAGAGAGAGAGAGAGAGAGAGAGAGAGAGAGAGAGAGAGAGAGAGAGAGAGAGAGAGAGAGAGAGAGAGAGAGAGAGAGAGAGAGAGAGAATGGAACTGATTAAGGGCAAGAATATGAAAAAAAGACAAAACAAAATCAGACAGAAGGCAAATGCAAAAAAGAAAAGAAACAGAAAAATGAAAGAACTGTAAAGAGATGATTTGTGGGCTGAATATAAGGAGGAGGGGACGAATATGAGGAGGAGGAGGAGGAGGAATAGGAGGAAGAGGAAGAGGAGGAGGAGAATATGGGTCAGATAGTTGTAAAGAAAACGATAAAGATTTCGTGTGTGTGTGTGTGTGTGTGTGTGTGTGTGTGTGTGTGTGTGTGTTTCGCCATGGCCACAAACATCCACCAACACCACCTCCACTACCACCACCACCACCATCGCGGCAACCACCATTTCTACAACTATTTTCTCTGGTCGGCCTTCCTTACGGTCTCTCTCTCTCTCTCTCTCTCTCGGCAAAGGAATTTCAACACACTAGTACATACCAATCCTTTGTCTCGATTAGGACGAATTAAAACGCTCTATTAGGAGGAGGAGGAGGAAAGGGGAAAAAGATAATGGGAGAAGGAGTGAATGAAGGGTGGTTATGTAATGAGGGAGGGAAGGGAGAGGAAGAGAAGGGAGAGAAGGGTGAAGGGAAGGGCGAGGGAGAGGATGAAAAATGTTGACTGCACTACTACTACTACTACTACTACTACTACTACTACTATTACTACTACTACTATTACTACTATTACCGGGTATGTTTATGGTGCTTCTGCCATAACCAAGACACCATAAAACTCCTTCATCCCTTCCCTTTCTTTCCCTTAATCCCTTTCCTTTTTTTATTTCGTTCTTTTTCCTTTTCCTTTTTTTATTATCCTCTTCTTACACATTGTCTTCAACTTTCTTCCTCTTCCTCTTCTTCTTCTTCTTCGTCTTCTTCTCCTTCTCTTCACCCAAGGTCACGAGGGAAAATATTTGATGCCTGACGCACCTGTCCTACATCCCCCCCCCCCCCTCTCTCTCTCTCTCTCTCTCTCTCTCTCCCTGACCTGCCTCATTCTACCTCCCTCGTTCCCCCTTCCTCCCCTCCTCCAGTCTGCCTCCACGATCATATTTCCTCCCCAGCCTTCTTTCGCGGCTCATTACTAGGGAACAAGGAGGAGGAGGAGGAGGAGGAGGACAGCAACCAGACCTGCCCAGTAACAAGCATCTTTGAAGAACACTAAAGAAATGAGATACTCCTCCTCCTTCTCCTTCTCTTTCTCCTTTTCCTCCTCCTTCTTCTCCTTCTTCTTCTTCTTCTTCTTCTTCTTCTTCTTCTTCTTCTTCTTCTTCTTCTCCTCCTCCTCCTCCTCCTCTACTTCCTCTCCTTCAGGTCTTCATCTTCAAGAAAACTGTAAACTGAAGAGGAGAAGGAGGACGAAGAGGACGAAAAAGAAAAGATAAAGCTGATGAAGGCGATAGATGCGAAAAAACAATGAAGATGCTGTTGTTACTAAGATAATAAGAAAAGCAGTAGTAGTAGTAGTAGTAGTAGTAGTAGTAAGAGGAGGAGGAGGAGGAGGAGGAGGAGGAGGAGGAGGAGGAGGAAGGATCAGGAAAGGAGGAAGGAAAGGAGACGTCTTCCCAGTTTATGACGACGTGGAGTGGTCGTCGCACAATACCGCCTATTTTATGGTGTTCGTAACGACGGTGGTGTTATGGTGTCCCCCGTGGTGATGACCCCCCCCCCTGCACCCCCACACACAGCTTCCTTCTCCTTCCCTCCATAACCCTCCACCTTCTCCACCTATGCCAAATGCAACCTTCCCCTTCTACCTTTCACCTTTCTTCCTCTCTCCTTATCTTCCTTACACGCGCTTACTTTCCCTTCACCCTTTTCCAACAGTCTCCTTCACCCCTTGCCTTGCCTTGCCTTGTCTTTCTTTTCTTTTCCTTTCCTTCCCTTCTCTTTTCTTCTCTTCTCTTCTCTTCTCTTTTCTTCTCTTTTCTTCTCTTTTCTCTTCTCTTCATTTCCTCTCCTTCGATCTATTTCCCTCTTGCATGACTTATAATCCGAGACCTTATGTACCTTTTATTTTCTTGAAGGCATCCGTCACTGGAACAACTATCCTGTGCGGAAGTTAGATTTATTTTATTTTTAGGGACCTGAAGTTACCTGACGAAGAGGTTAATTGGAGAGGTAAAGCAGGTTGCCTTTCCGTTACCTGCTTTTCTATGTTTCCAAGTTTTTTATACTGCCTTCTCCTTCTTCCTTCTCTTCTTTACCATTCTTCTAAACCAGCCTCTTTTTTTCTTTCCTTTACAGTTATACAATCTCTCTCATTCTTCTCGACCTCCTCCTCCTCCTCTTACTTATACTCCTGCCTGTTTTTTTTTTCTCTCCTCCTCCTCCTTTTCTTGTTTACTTACCCTTCTAAACTATCCTCTTTTTTTCCTCTATAGTTATTAAAATCTTTCCCATCTTTTTCCCCCTTATCCTCCTACCTGTTCTTCTCCTCCTCCTCCTCCTCCTCGGTAATAAAGACTTAAGTCGACGGGGAGTTAAAATTTTCCCGTCAAGTGGAAAGGAAAAACTAAAAGGAAGAAAAAAACACGCGAAAGAAAACATCCTCCCTTCATCCCCCGTTTCTCAAGTCCCGTGGGAAACTAGGACGGACGCCCCCTCCTCCTCCTCCTCCTCCTCCTCCTCCTCCTCCTCCTCTTCCTCCTCCTCTTCTTCTTCTTCTCCACCTCCTCCTCTTTCCCTGATTCTGCTTCTTGTTTTTCCTCTTCTACTTCAATTTCTCCTTTTTTTTCTACTACTACTTCTACTACTATTACTTCTCCTCTGCTTCTCTCTCTTATTTTTTTCCTCTTCTTCTTCTTCTTCTTCTTCTTCTTCTTCTTCTTCTTCTTCTTCTTCTTCTTCTTCTTCTTCTTGTCTTTCTTCCACCTTTCCTCCCAGTTTATTTTTCTCTTCCTCCTACGTCTGTTCCTCTTCTACAGTTATACACTCCTCTTCCTCCTTCTCCTCCTCCCCTTTTCCTTCTTCTCCTCCTCCTCCTCCTCCTCCTCAAGTCGGCGCCAGGTGGAGGGACGCCGGTTTTCCTCTCCTCCTCTCCTCTGTTTACATTTTCCCTCCAGTGACTTTCTTAGGTTTCAGATGTTTTTTTCCTCCTCCTCCTCCTCCTCTTCCTCCTCCTTAGCAGCTTCCTCCCCATATCACTTTTCCTCTCCTCCCTCCCCCTCCGCCTCCTCTTTCCCTTGGCTCGATTCACAGCACCGAGGAGGTAGGGAGGAAACGAAGAAGAACAAGAATAAGAGAGGAAACGAAGAACAAGAACAAGAAAGAAGAATAAGAAAATAACATAAGGAGTCTGCAACATTAACATCACCTATATTCCCAATCCAGGTATTTAATTAACCTTTCCTATAAGAACCTATCGTATTGGCACAACCTTTCCTTTCACGTATCTATTGCATTGGCACCTCAGAATCTATCGCTTGGCACCTAACCTCTTAAGCATCTATCGTATTGGCACTCTCAAGCATATATCGTATTGGCAGTTAACCTTTCCTCTTAACTATCGTACTGGCACCTAACCTTCCCTCTCTCAAGCATATATCGTATTGGAAGTTAACCTTTCCTCTTAACTATCGTACTGACATCTAACCTTTCCTCTCGCAAGTATCTATCGTATTGGCACACCTCATGTATCTATCGTGGTGAGTGCCAAGCCTGTGCCACTCATCCACCACTCTATTAGTGAACCATATGTTGCCTGTGTCTTCGTTGAATCTGAAGTAGAGGTGATGGAAGGGTAGATGGGAAAAAGGAAGGGAGAGAAGAGGGAGGGAGGGAAGATAAGGTAACGAAGGGGTGGAGAAAGGGGTGATTATAACGAGGAAGGGGAAGGAAGGAAAGGGGAGGAGAATGGGGAGGAAAAGGGAGGATTAAACGGATGCTGGGATGACACATAACGGTAAGGAGGAGAAGGAGGAGGTAGAAAAGTAGGAGGAGGGGGAGGAGGAGGAAGAGCCGGAGGAAGGGGAAGAGGTGGAGGAAGGGGAAGAGGTGGAGGAAGGGGAAACTAAGGAGGTGGAGGAAGGGGAAACTAAGGAGGTGGAGGAGGCATAAGAAAAATAAAGTAGAAGAGGGAAGGGGAAGAGTAGAAAGAGAGGATGGAAGAGGGGATAGAGGAGGAGGAGGAGGAGGAGGAGGAATGGTAGTATTAGAAAGTCTGGCCCGAAGGTCGAGAGAGAGAGAGAGAGAGAGAGAGAGAGAGAGAGAGAGAGAGAGAGAGAGAGAGAGAGAGAGAGAGAGAGAGAGAGAGAGAGAGAGAGAGAGAGAGAGAGAGAGAGAGAGAGAGAGAGAGAGAGAGAGAGAGAGAGAGAGAGAGAGAGAGAGAGAGAGAGAGAGAGAGAGAGAGAGAGAGAGAGAGAGAGAGAGAGAGAGAGAGAGAGAGAGCAGGAGGTTAGAGTACAAAGGTGGGGGAGGGAGGGATGAGGGAGGCACTCACACACACACACACACACACACACACACACACACACACACACACACACACACACACACACACACACACACACACACACACACACACACACACACACACATGTGGAGGGGGGGAGGATTAAGGAATACGTGTTTGATTGGGGGAGAGGAGAGAGGAAGAGGAGGGGAGAAAGAGAGAGGGAGAGGAGAGGAGAGGAGGGAGGAGGAGGAGGAGAGGGAGGAGGAGAGAGAGAGAGAGAGAGAGAGAGAGAGATAGAGAGAGAGAGAGAGAGAGAGAGAGAGAGAGAGAGAGAGAGAGAGAGAGAGAGAGAGAGAGAGAGAGAGAGAGAGAGAGAGAACTTTCCTAGTCATGCCATGTTTAACCTTTACCTACGCCACCACAACTCTCTCTCTCTCTCTCTCTCTCTCTCTCTCTCTCTCTCTCTCAAGAAGGCCTAATTTTTTCTCCCTTTAGGCTGTGCAGTTCGCTTGAGGTTAGAAGAGCCTGACCGCGCCCTCCTCCTCCTCTCCCTCCTATCATATTTACCTCCCTCCATCTTTCCCTCCTTTGCCTCTCCTAATTTCCCTCCTATTTCTTCCTTATATCTCCTCTTTCCTTCTTTACTTTTGGTCTTTCTCTCCCTCCTCCTTCATCATCCTGCCTTCTATCAGCGTCTTTTCACCTTCATAACATTCTTACTTTATAATTTCCTTCCTTTTTCTTCCTTTTCTTCCTTCTTCCCTTCACTTTCCCTCCTTAATTTCACCAATCCTTTCACTGTTTCCTCTCCTCATTCTCTTATTCCCGTTTCTTCCTTCGCTTTCCTTCCTTTTCCTTAAATTTCCCTCATTTCTTGTTCCTTTCTTTGTCCTTCCTTCCTTCGTGGTTCCTTCCTTCCTTCCTTCCTTCCTTCCTTCCCTCCCTCCCTCCCTCTCCTCCTTTTCCATCCTCCCTCCATTCTTTTCTTTACCCCCAAATATTTTTTTCTCTCCCTTCAACCTTGAGCCTTTTTTATACCTACCTCCCTCCGTTCCTCCTGCCTTCCCTCCCTCCTCCTCCGCCTCGCTGAAGATGCCACTCACGAAACAAAAGAAGATGGTGATGCGTCCTGACGTCTCATGGGTAGATGGGGGGAGGGGGAGGGAAGGAAGGGGGAGAAGGGGAGGGGGAGGGAAGGAAGGTGGGGGGTGGGAGAAATATAAGACGTTGAGAGAATAGGATGAAAATGGAAGGTGGAAAGGAAGGGGAAGAGGGTAGAGAGTTGGGGGAAGGGGAAGAGGAGAGGGGAGAGAAGGGGAAGGAAGGGGAAAAGCGGAGGGGAGAGGAGAGAAGCGGAAGGGGAGATGAGGGGAAAAGAGGAGGGGAGAGGGGAGAGAAGGGGATAGAAAGACAGACAGACAGACAGACAGACAGACAGCGACACACACACAAAAAAAAGTAAATACCTTATAAGGAGAAGAGAATGATAATGGAAAGGAAGGGTAGCTATGGATATAATGAGGAGGAGGAGGAGGAGGAGGAAGAGGAGGACTTATTAATCTAACGGGGAGTAACTCTGACCTGAGATGACCTAAGGGAGGAGGAAGAGGAAGAGGAGGAAGAGGAGGAGAATCAGGTTGATATGAATCCTGTTCTTATAACGAGATCCTGTTTCCCGAAGCCACAACATTCTGGAGATTAGGTTTTTTTTTCAGTAAAGGACGCAGCTTCAGGGTAAACTTTGATACACCGCTTTGTGCCGGGAATCGAACCTGGGCCTTGAGAATAACAGTGGGCCAGCATACATGTAGATACTTTTTAATGCGTTTGTACAGTTTGATGAATTCTGGATCTCATTATTACTGAGGAGGAAAAGGAGGAGGAAGAGTAGGAGAAGGAGGAAAGGAGGGAAATTAAAATAGAAGGAAGAGTGTAAGAGGAAGAGGAGTAGGAGAGTATGAGAAGGAGAGGAGGAGGAAAAGATGAATAGGAAAGTAGGAGGACGAGAGAAGGAGGAAAAGGAAGAGGAGGAGGAAGAGAAGGAGGAGAAGGAGGAGAAAAATTTTAATCTTCTCGTGACATGAAGATTAAATGAAAAAAAAATGAGAAATGAAGTTAAGAAGAAAATGAGAGAGAGAGAGAGAGAGAGAGAGAGAGAGAGAGAGAGAGAGAGAGAGAGAGAGAGAGAGAGAGAGAGAGAGAGAGAGAGAGAGAGAGAGAGAGAGAGAGATGAAGGTACGCGGTGGACAAGGAGGCTAAAAAACTTCACAGGCACTAAAGCGTGACTCTCTCTCTCTCTCTCTCTCTCTCTCTCTCTCTCACTCACACACACACACATCCTTCTTTCTCTTATCTTCCCTCCTCTTTGTGTGTGTGTGTGCATGTGTGTGTGTGTGTGTGTGTGTGTGTGTGTGTGTGTGTGTGTGTGTGTGTGTGTGTGTGTGTGTGTGTGTGTGTGTGTGGGTGTGAGTGTGAGGGAGGAGGGAGGAAAGGAGGAAAGGAAAGATGGGAGGAAGAGGAGAGGGGGGGAGGGAGGGGAAGAAGGGGAGGAGGAGGGGAGAGGAGGGTAAATTAATGGCTGAAAATTAGCCAACCAACTCTCTCTCTCTCTCTCTCTCTCTCTCTCTCTCTCTCTCTCTCTCTCTCAACATCCGTTCTGAGGAAGGGAAAGAAACCAGAGGAAGAGGAAGAGGAAGGAAGGGGAGAGAAGCGGCGGAGGGAAGAGAGGTTACGCAGGAGGAAGAGGAGGTAGAAGAGACATCAGAGGTGGAGGAGGAGGAGGAGGAGCGCCATCGGCCAGACAAGCAGTCACCTGGAACCCACTTTGAGAGAGAGAGAGAGAGAGAGAGAGAGAGAGAGAGAGAGAGAGAGAGAGAGAGAGAGAGAGAGAGAGAGAGAGAGAGAGAGAGAGATGGGGGAGGGGGGATGAAGTAAATGGTTGGACATCACTGTGTGTGTGTGTGTGTGTGTGTGTGTGTGTGTGTGTGTGTGTGTGTGTGTGTGTGTGTTCGTACGTGACTGTATTTGGTGGTTTTGTAGAGAGTTACCTATGTCCCTCCCTCCCTCCTTCCCTCCCTTTCTTTACTCTCCCTCCTCTCTCCTCTCTCCTACATTTTTCCCTCCCTCTCTCCCCCTCCCCCTCCTCCCCCTCTTCCCCTCTCTTCCTCAGGTGAATGTCCATCTATCATCTCACACCTGACGTCATGTTCCTCTCCCTTCCTCCCTCCCTTCTCCTTCATCCTCCATCTCCCTCCCTCCATTTTCTCCAACCCTCTCCTCCGCCCCCTCCCATTCCTTCTTTTCTACTTCTGCTCGGAGCAAAATCACGACATAAAGTTCTTCTAAATAAACTGCCGAGAAGTAAATGAAGAGAATATATATATTTTCATTTTTTTGTTTGTTTTTTCTTTATTCTTTCCTTCACTCATTCTCCTTCCCCTACCCTCCTCTTCTCTCCTCTTTTTTTTCCCTCTATCTCTCCCCTCCTCCCCCTTTCCTCTCCACTAACTCCTTATCTCCTTCCCTTTCTTGTTTTCCATTTCTTTCCCTCCCCTTACCTCTCCCCTGTCTCTCCCTTTTCTCCTTTTCTAATCCCCTTTTCTTCCTCTACATTCTCTCGCGAACCTCACATCTAGAGGAGGTATAGAAAAATGGAACAGCAGTCAACATGGACCCTTTTGGTTAACTACGAAGCTGTCGCACTTATGATAATCTATTAGCAATGCACTTCGGCAACTTGCCAATAAAAAAGCTTGCTGGGCGGAGGTACGTACTGGATCGCTGACTTCACTCCTGTCGCCTCGAAACAATTGGAGATTCTTAAATGGAATCATCATTTTCGCATTATCTTCATCACTAGGCAAGTAGTCCAGGATGAGATTAGTAGGTTGAAGAAAAACAAATCGCCGGGCCCAGACGAAGTATTCCCAAGGGTGCTGAAAGAGTGCAAGGAGGTCCTCAGTGGCCCGCTTACCGATATCTTTAAGATGTGGGTAAATTCTGGGTATGTGCCCAATCAATGGAAAGTAGCTAATGTGACGCCGATTTTCAAAACGGGAGACAAGTCAGCCACCTCAAATTATCGCCCAATTAGCTTAACATCAGTTGTAGGAAAGATGTTGGAGTCAATTATAGCCAGGAGCATTCGGGATCATCTACAAAAGCATAGTTTAATTCATGATTCACAGCATGGATTCACAAAGGGTAGGTCTTGCCTTACTAACCTGTTGTCCTTCTACACTAAAGTTATCGAGGCGGTTGACCGAGATGAAAACTATGACATATTGTATCTAGATTTCAGTAAAGCGTTCGACAAAGTTCCCCATCACCGGCTATTACTAAAATTACAGGCTCACGAAATTGATGGGAAAGTTTTGAGCTGGATCAGGGCGTGGCTTAGTGGTAGGAAGCAGAGAGTGCAAATCAATGGTAAAAAATCTGAATGGGGCAGTGTTACGAGTGGCGTCCCACAAGGGTCGGTGCTGGGTCCTCTGCTCTTTATTATTTACATCAATGACTTGGACACAGGAATTAGTAGTGATGTCAGTAAGTTCGCAGATGATACCAAGATCAGTAGAGTAATCCAATCCGACAGGGACGCTACCGTTCTCCAGGATGAGCTTGACAGACTATATGATTGGGCGGGGAAGTGGCAGATGGAATTCAATGTCGGGAAGTGTAGCATTCTGAGTGTAGGTAGGAATAACCCCTCACACAATTACTCCTTAAATGACATTCCTCTAAGTAGGTCTGGGCGTGAGAGAGACTTAGGAGTCCTAGTGAGCGCTGACCTCCGTCCTAGGGGTCAATGCATTCAGGCTAAAAATCGGGCAAACAGAGTACTTGGTTTCATCTCAAGGAGCGTAAGCAATAGGAGCGCTGAAGTCATCCTCAAACTTTACTTAGCACTAGTTAGACCTCATCTTGAATATGCAGTTCAGTTCTGGTCCCCCTACTATAGAATGGATATCAAGATGTTAGAATCTGTACAGAGGAGGATGACAAAGATGATTCAGGGGGTGAGAAACTTGCCTTATGAAGACAGGCTGAAGCAGTTAAATCTACACTAGCTAGAAAGGCGAAGGTTGCGAGGAGACTTGATCGAAGTCTATAAATGGATGAAGGGATTTAATAAAGGGGATGTCAATAAGATTTTGATAGTAAAAGAGCCGGGTAGGACGCGTAGCAATGGTTTTAAGTTAGATAAATTCAGATTTAACAAAGACATAGGCAAGAATTGGTTCACCAATAGAGTGGTGGACGAATGGAACAGGCTTGGGGGCCATGTTGTGCGTGCCAATACCGTAGATACATTCAAGAAGAGGTTAGATAAAGCCATGGATGGTGAGGTAAGGTGGGGTTGAGTGTACAGGAGCTGCCTTGTATAGGCCAACCGGTCTCTTGCAGACTCCTTACGTTCTTATGTTCTTATGTCTGTTCCAGTGACGGATGACTTGGCGCAGTAAATCTTCGTTATCG
>NC_066509.1:4487929-4492929 GCF_024679095.1 Eriocheir sinensis | reverse complement strand
GAGAGAGAGAGAGAGAGAGAGAGAGAGAGAGAGAGAGATAACGGACCAGACAGAATGAGAATTAATGAACTGTAAACGCAAGAGAAAGGCAGAGGAGAAAGATACGACTAAAAAGAAGGAAAAGAAGTCAAACTAAAGTGGAGAGCTTAAGCGAGAGGCAAAGAGGAGGAGGAGGAGGAGGAGGAGGAGGAGGAGGGAGAAAGGGGCACAAAGGGAAGGAGAAGAAAAGGATGACGGGCATGACTGCAGAAATAGGAGAGAGAGAGAGAGAGAGAGAGAGAGAGAGAGAGAGAGAGAGAGAGAGAGAGAGAGAGAGAGAGAGAGAGAGAGAGAGAGAGAGAGAGAGAGAGAGAGAGAGAATGTATATATAAGAAAGAAATAAGTGAAGGAAAGGAGAGAAAGAGGGAAACAAGGAAGATTTACCTAATACAGAAGCAACAGGTTTAGAAAAAGAGGGAGGAAGAAAGGGAGGGAAGAAGGGAGGAAAGGGAGAAAGGGAGGGAGGGAACTGTGAGCTGGCATGACGAAGACGATCTGCTGTCATTCTCCTCCACTTCCACTTCCACCTCCACCTCCACCACCACCACCACAAGAACCGTCACTACCACAACCACCTTCACCACTACAACTACCATCACCACCTTTTAATATCAACAACTACAATCTTTCTCATCAAAACCAAAAGAACAATAACTTCTACCGTACTACTACTACGACTACTACTACTACTACTACTACTACTACTACCACTATTGCACCACCACTCACGTACAAAACTGACTCATAATAACAACAAAAAATCAATAAGAGGGAAATACCTTTAATAACAGATAACGCCAGGTGAGATCCGATAAGGTAGACAGACAGGAAGGCAATATTGCGTACAAGATCCATTACTTACAATCTTAAGTTCTTATGCTCTTATCTCCTTTATCCCTTTATCGCCTTTAACGTCACTTCCTGGACCTACACACACACACACACACACACACACACACACACAGTTACACCATCGTCGCTATCTTCGTCTGTCGTAACATTTCAACACGTGATGATAAAGGGAAGGGTGGAAGGAAGGAAGGAAAGAATGAAGAAAGGAAGGAAAGAGTTAATGGGTGAATGAATGAATGAATGAATGGATTTTAACCTAATAATACGATAAATGAGACGAAAGAATATATATAGGAAGGAGAGATGAAGAAAGGAAGAAAGAAAGGAAGGAAGAAAGTTAAAAAGACACGAGAACAGAAAATCATTTAAAAAAGCAGACGGAGGGAAAAAAATAATCAGAACTGAAAAACGAAAGAGAACACGAGAAAGCGAAAGACGAGAAAAGGAAGATTGGAAGAAACCAGCGAAAAAAAAAAAAAGGAAAGAGGAAAGAGCGAAGTAAGAACAAAACAACTGAAATAAAAATAAAAACAAGGGAAATTAAAGGAAAAATGACATAAAAAAAGAAAAGGTGTAGAAGAGAGGAAGAAAGAAAGAATGCAATAAGTGAATAAATGGAATTAAAGCTGAAAATTATATAATAGAAGTAAAGGAAACAATGGAAAGGAAAGAGGATAAAGAAGGGAAAAGGAAGAAGGATAAAGGAAAGAGGAAAGAGAGGGGAAAGAAAGGATTAGAGAGAGAGGAAGGGAAGGAGGAAGTGATGAGGTTTATACAGAATGCAATTAAAGTGTGTGTGTGTGTGTTTGAGAGAGAGAGAGAGAGAGAGAGAGAGAGAGAGAGAGAGAGAGAGAGAGAGAGAGAGAGAGAGAGAGAGAGAGAGAGACAGAGAGAGAGAGAGAGAGAGAGAGAGAGAGAGAGAGAGAGAGAGAGAGAGAGAGAGAGAGAGAGAGAGAGAGAGAGAGAGAGAGAGAGAGAGAGAGAGAGAGAGACGAACGAAAAAGGAAACTAGACGAGACAGTACATAAACAGAGAAGGAGGAGGAGGAGGAGGAGGAGGAGACGATGAGTACGTGAAAAGGAGTAGAAGGACGATGAGTACGTGCTGAGGAGGAGGAGGAGGAGGAGGAGCTGGGAGCACACATACACTTCCGCAAAAGGTGGGGAGAGGGAGGGGGGGGGGGAAGATGGATGATAAAGGGGGGTGGAGGTGGGGGTGGTGGGTCGTGGAGGTGAAGTGGAGGTGAGAGGTCAGGCCACGCAGGCACGAGGGCAGGTAATGACCCCACCTTGAGGTTACCTGGTGGTGGTGGTGGTGGTGATGGTGGAGGTGTTACGCTGGTGGAGGTGGAAGAGGTATGTGGATATAAGTGCTTTGTTCTTGTTCTTGTAGTAGTAGTAGTAGTAGTAGTAGTAGTAGTAGTAGTAGCAGTAGTAGTAGTAGTAGTAATGATAGTAGTAGTAGCAGTAGTAGTAGTAGTAGTAGTAGTAGTAGTAGTAGTAGTGTTTGTATTGGTATTGGTAAGGAGGAAGAGGATGATGATGAGGAGGAAGAGAAATGTAGAAGATGGTGGGGAGGAAGAAAGAGAAAAAGGATGAAGATGGGAAATAAGGGAAGGAGGATGATGATAATAGTGATAATAATTAATGATGATACGGAGAAAAAGGAGGAAGAGGAGAAGGGGGAGGGAGAAGAGGAGAAGGAAGAAGAAATTGTTGTAGTAAGTGGAGGTGAGAGAGACAAATTGGAGGGGTGGAGAGAAAACTTGTAGAATGTGATGTACCTCCATTGTTAGAGGAGGAAGAGGAGGAGGAGGAGGAGGAGGAGGAGGAGGAGGAGGAGGAGGAGGAAGAAGAAGAAGAAGAGGAGGAAGTAGAAGAAGAGGAAGAAGAAAAAAAGGAGCTAGCTAAAGACAGGCGGATCACGGAACACACACACACACACACACACACACACACACACACACACACACACACACAACCATTGTCTTCGCCACGCTCTACTCTCCACTTTTGTCTTCCGCGTGTGGCTGTGAAGTGGAGTGGGATGGAGTGGGCGGCAGGTGGATGGGAAGTGGAAAAGAGTGGAGTGGGTGGGGAAGGTGGAGAATGAGTGGGTGGACTAGTGGAGAGGGAAAAGAAAGGAAGGAATCATAGCAAAAAAGATAGAGAGAGAGAGAGAGAGAGAGAGAGAGAGAGAGAGAGAGAGAGAGAGAGAGAGAGAGAGAGAGAGAGAGAGAGAGAGAGAGAGAGAGAGAGAGAGAGAGAGAGAGAGAGAGAGAGAGAGAGAGAGAGAGAGAGAGAGTAATTAAGACACTAACAGGTAAGTACAGGTGTCAAAAAGCAATTAATTAGATAAAGAAATATATGATGAAAAAAATGAATGATGAATGATTTTTTCGGCTTCATTTTCTTCATTTTTTTCTATTACATATTTTATTTTAATCTTTCACATTTCATTTTCTTTTTCGTCCTCAGTGTAACTTTGTCTTCCTCTTCTTTTTATCTTTTTCTTTAACTTTATTTTTTTTTATCATCGTGTCGTGAGCCAAGATGTGCTCCAGAGGGTACAGCTGTGTGTGTGTGTGTGTGTGTGTGTGTGTGTGTGTGTGTGTGTGTGTGTGTGTGTGTGTGTGTGTGTTTGGGGAACGTGCTTGTCAATTTGCATTCACTGTTTCCTCAGCGTGTCATGTGCGTGACTGTGTGTGTGTAGGTGTGTGCGTAGGACGTGACTGTGTTTGTAAGTGTAGGTGTGTGCGTAGGACGTGATTGTATGTATGTTTGTGTGTGTGTGTGTGTGTGTGTATGTATGTATGTATGTATGTATTGAGGTAGAAATGTATATGCGCAAATAATTAATGTATGCTAGTGTGCGTACAACTGTGCGCACACACACACGCACACACACACACACACACACACACACACACACACACACACACACACACACACACACACACACACACACACACACACACACACACACACACACACACACACACACACACAGTCACCTGAAAATAATACAAATGTTAAGAGAAAAAGAAAGAAAAAGAGAACACACACACACACACACACACACAGATGCTTAGGGGGGGAGGGGGGGAGCATGTATACATAGCCTTGAAACACACATATACAGGTGTTACGATCATGTATTCGCAGGTGGGATGCTGTGTGTGTTTGTACAGGTGTTAAATGTGTACACGAGCACATGTGAACGGAATTATTACGCCCACACGTGACTTTTGGAGAGAGAGAGAGAGAGAGAGAGAGAGAGAGAGAGAGAGAGAGAGAGAGAGAGAGAGAGAGAGAGAGAGAGAGAGAGAGAGAGAGAGAGAGAGAGAGAGAGAGAGAGAGAGAGAGAGAGAGAGAGAGAGAGAGAGAGAGAGAGAGAGAGAGAGAGAGAGAGAGAGTCAAGGCAAAAGGTCAAAACAGCAGTCTCTGAAATGGTCAAAGTCCTCCTCCTCCTCCTCCTCCTCCTCCTCCTCCTCTTCCACCTCTTCCATAAAACAACAGACAGACCACCAGACCGACATATGGCGTAGTGGAGCAAAGGTGGAACAGACGACACAGCTTGTTCCACTCCCGCCCTCCACTCCACTTAACCTATCCACCATGTTGTCTTTCCCTCTTCCTCCTCCTCTTCCTCCTCCTCCTTTTACTCTTCTCGCCCATAGCAACCCTCTCCTCGTTTCTTCTTCCACCTCCAGTCCACCTTCCACCTCTTGCTTCTCTTTTCCTACTCTTCTTCCTTCTTCTCCAAGCCATCTTTCCTCCACCTCTCCTCTCCAATCCATCTTCATCCCTCTGACCACCCTCTTCTTTTCCTCCTCTTCTTTCTTCTCCTCTTCATCTTCCATCCTCCTCTTCCTCTTATTCTTCTCCACTCTATCTTCCACCGTTCTCCTCTTCCAACCTTCCACTTCCACCATCTCCTCCTCCTCCTCCTTTACCTTCTCCTCCTCCCGCCCATCTTTTTCGGCTTCTCTTATCCCTCTCCTCCCTTAGCAACCCTTCCCGCCCACCTCCACCTCAACCTCCACCTCGTCTCGTCTACTCCCGCCCTGGCCACACACACAAGCCCCCTCCTCCTGTACCCCCGCCCCC
>NC_066509.1:4447929-4482929 GCF_024679095.1 Eriocheir sinensis | reverse complement strand
TACACGAGCAGACACAATGAGGAGACCCAGAATAGAAAAAAAAAAGATAAAGAAGAAGAAGAAGGACGAAGAAGGCAAGCAAAAGAGGAGGAGGAGGAGTAGGAGGAGGAAGAACAGAGGAAGCATATGAGAGGAGGGAGGAAGATGAGGCTGAGGAGAGAGGAAGGTTATGGAAGGTGGAGGAAGGAGGAGAGGAAAGCAAGCAACCCGCAGGAGGAGGAGGAGGAGGAGGGTGGTAAGTCTTCCTTGTTGGGCTTTAATACCCCGAGCGGCAACACACACACACACACACACACACACACACACACACACACACACACCTGAGACACACCTTTCCTTATAAGAGCAGGCCAGACAGGTACTTTACCCCCCCCCCGCCCCCTTACCTTCCTGCCTTCCCCCACCTATACCACCCTTGACCCCTCCCTTCCACCCTGTACTCAACCTTTCCTCCTCCTCCTCCTCCTCCTCCTCTTGCCTTCTTACCTTCGCTTCCTCACCCCAACTCCTTCCATTCTCCCTTTTCTACCCCTTCCCCTTTTCCTCCTTCCCTTTTCCCCATCCTTACCCATATTTCCCTTCCTCCCTTCTACTACATACCCCACTTCTTCCCACCCCAACGCAGGTACTATCGACTTCAAATGCCTCGAGAACACCAAATTCGAGCTCTCTATTCACAAAGACAAGATATGGCAGTGTTGCTCTTCTTCTTTTTCCTAAGCTTCCTCCCCCCTTTTTTTTTTTACCGAAGCATCCTTACTTTACTATATAAGATGGGTACTCCTCCTTCCTCCCTATTCCCTACCTTCTTCCCTATTGCATTTATCTCAAACCTACCCACCTGTTCCCCTTTCCTCTTACCTAATCATCTTGCTGTATTGTTCCTCTCACTCCTTACCTCCTTACGCTTCCTCACTCCCTACCTAATCTTTCACCCCTTCCTCTACTCCCTACCCAATCTTTCACCCCTTCCTCTACTCCCTACCCAATCTTTCACCCCTTCCTCTACTCCCTACCCAATCTTTCACCCCTTCCTCTACTCCCTACCCAATCTTTCACCCCTTCCTCTACTCCCTACCCAATCTTTCACCCCTTCCTCTACTCCCTACCCAATCTTTCACCCCTTCCTCTACTCCCTACCCAATCTTTCACCCCTTTCTCTACCCCGATCCAGTCTTTCTCCCCTCATCCCCCTATGAAGTCTGCACCCCTTCCTTAGACAATCTTCCCCTTCCTTCCCAATTCCCATCTTTACCACATTCCCATTCCAAACCCAATCTCTCTTTCCTCTCTTTTTTCCCCATGTACTTTTTTTTTCTTAATTTCCCTCTTTTTTCTTCTCTTTCTTACTCCCAATCTTGATCACAGGTGCTTCTATTCCCCTCTCTCACCTGTTCACTTCCCCTCCTCCCTCCCTCCCTCCTCTCACAAGTATGGTCTTCCTCCATACCCCTCTCACACCTTTTCCTCTTCCTCCTCTTTACTCAGGATTACCTTATATGATTCTTCTTCCTTTTCGTTACTTTACTTACGTTTGATTGTATTTTAATGAGAGAGAGAGAGAGAGAGAGAGAGAGAGAGAGAGAGAGAGAGAGAGAGAGAGAGAGAGAGAGAGAGAGAGAGAGAGAGAGAGAGAGAGAGAGAGAGAGAGAGAGAGAGAGAGAGAGAGAGAGAGAGAGAGAGAGAGAGAGAGATTGTATCGGAGGTGAGGCGGCGGCGGCGGCGGCGTCTTGGTGCCGGTTGGTACCTGAGGCGAGGGTGTGGAGAAGAAGAAGGAGGAGGAGGAGGAGGTGGGTGTGGTTGTGCAGTTTTGACCTTACCGAGTACAGCCGAGATGGGGATTTTGGGGAGGGGAAGGGGGAGGGGGGAGGGGGAGATGGGGACGAGAAACTGGGATTAAAGGGGGGGAGGAAAATAGTAGTGGTTATGGGGGTGCTTGAGGAGGAGGAGGAGGAGGAGGAGGAGGAGGAGGAGGAGGAGGAGGAGGAGGAGGAGGAGGAGAAGGAGGAGGAGAAGGAGGAGGAGAAGGAAGAGAAGGAGGAGGAGGAGGAGGAGGAGGAGAAAGAAGAGAGACTAAAGGAAGAGGACGAGGTGAAAGGAGAGGAGCGAAAGAGTGCAGGGGAAGAAGGAAAGAAGGAATGGGACGAAAAAGGAAAGGGAAACGGGAAGGAAGGAGAGGAAGAGGAAAAAGAAAAAAGGAAAATGGAGAAATGGAAAAATTAGAAGGGAAAAGAGGAAGAGGGAGAGATAGGGGAGGGGAAAGAGAGGGAGGAGGAGGATAAATGAAGGAGGAAAGGAGAAGAGTGAGTGAAGGAGTGAAGGAGGAGAGGAAGAAAAGGAAAGGGGAGGAAAAGGAAGGGGAGGAAAAAGGGGGGGTAGGGGTCCAGATGGTGCTTCTTTCAGGTGTATAAAGTTACCTGTAGCCATTTGTCACCCCCTCCCCCCCCCTTCTTTCCTTCTTCCCTTCCCTCCTTCCTCACATCTCACATTTCTCCCTCAGTGTTCCTTCCTTCGTATCTCATTTTCTTCTTGCAATCTTTTCTTTCCTTCTTTCTTTCTTTCTTTCTTTCCCTCCTTCCTTCCTACCTTTCTCCTCGTCCGTTTCTTCCTTCAAAATTTCCTTCCTGTTTTCCTTCCTTCCTTTCTTCGTTCCCGTCTTCCTTCCTTTCTTTCTACCTACTCAACTTCCTCTTCCTGTTCCAGTTTTCTTATATCCTTCCTTCCTTCTTTATTTCTTTCTTTCTTTCTATTCTTCTATTCTTTCTTCCCTTCTTCCTTCCTGTCAACCGTCTTTTGTTCACAAGGAAGACTGGTAAGTGTACGGAGAGGGGGGAAGAAGGAGGAGGAGGAGGAGGAGGAGGAGGAGGAGGAGGAGGAGGAGGAGGAGGAGGAAGATAGGGTGAGAAAGTGTAATAAAATGCAAAGTCAAGAAGGAATAATGAGAGAGAGAGAGAGAGAGAGAGAGAGAGAGAGAGAGAGAGAGAGAGAGAGAGAGAGAGAGAAAGGTGTGAGGGGACATGAGGCAGCACTCGGTTCATTAGAGCTAGTCCAGTCTCTCTCTCTCTCTGTCTATCTATCCTCCTTTATATCTATTTCAGCTTAAAATATATAGATGCCCCACTGAGAGAGAGAGAGAGAGAGAGAGAGAGAGAGAGAGAGAGAGAGAGAGAGAGAGAGAGAGAGAGAGAGAGAGAGAGAGAGAGAGAGAGAGAGAGAGAGAGAGAGAGAGCGTTGTGGTTAATTTGGCACAAAAATGGGCTACCCTAATATTGACGCTTACTTCCTTGCCCTGCCCCCCCCCCCCCCACCCCCCTCCCCTCCCCTCCCCTCCCTTCCCTTCCCCTCCCCCAACCGTGAAGGGGAGGGGAGGGAAGGAGGGAGTCAAATCAATAATCATGGTGGGTATATCCTGATGTTGACCCTTCCTTTCCCTTCCCCTCCCCCCCCCCCTCTTTCATAACTTCCCCTCCCCCTTTCCTACCTTCCTTTCTCTCTCTCTCTCTCTCCTAACCTCGTTCCCTTATCTCCCTTCTGCTTTACTTTCCCTCCCTTTTCTTCTCTCTCCTTCTCCACTCCCCTCACCATTCCCTACCCTTTCTCCCTTTTCTCCATTTCATTTCCCTCCAGTTCTTTCCCTTCCCTTCCCTTCTCCTCCTCCTCTCTATCTCTCTCCTCCCTTTCCCTTACCTCCCTTTCTTCCATTCCCCTCTCCTTCGCTTATCTTCTCTCATCCTCTTTTTCTCCCCTTCCTTTCCCTTCCCTCCTCATCCTCTTTCCTTCCCTTCACTTTCCTCCCTCCTACCTACTTTTCCTTCCTTTTCCTCCCCTATCCCCTCCCTTCCCTCCTTTTCCTCTTGCTACCCTTACCTCTTCCCTTGATGAAAAGATAGGTGTAATTATGTGTGTGTGAGAGAGAGAGAGAGAGAGAGAGAGAGAGAGAGAGAGAGAGAGAGAGAGAGAGAGAGAGAGAGAGAGAGAGAGAGCGCGCACCAAAAGGCCACGTGACCCCTTCGACAGGTAATGGTCGTTCTTAATTAGTTCTTTTGTTACCTGTGTTTCCTGCCCTTTGTCCTCCTCCTCCTATTTCTCTTTTTCCCGCTTTCCTCATTTTTCCCGTTTATTGCAATTCTTTTCCCCCTTTTAGTACAAATATCTTTTCTTTACTCGACATCAAAGTAGAAAGGCGTGGGAATTCTTTTTGTCTGTTTGCCTGTCTGTCTGTCTGCACGAGTCTTTTCTCTCTTGCCTGTGTCTGTCTGTCTGCATGAGTCTTTTTCTCTCTTGCCTGTGTTTGTCTGTCTGTTTGCCTGTCTGTCTGTCTGTCTGTCTGTGTCTGCACGAGTCTTTTATCTCCTGCCTGTGTCTGTCTGTCTGTCTGCACGAGTCTTTTTCTCTCTTGCCTGTGTTTGTCTGTCTGTTTGTCTCTCTGTGTATGGCTTTTTCTTTCTTGTCTCTTGTTTGTGCCTGTGTCTGTCTATCTGTCTGTTTGTCTGTCAGCACGTGTCTCTTTCTCTCTTGCCTGTGTATGTCTGTCTGTCTGTGTAAGTCTCTTTCTCTTTTGTCTCTTGTTTGTGTCTGTGTCTGTCCGTCTATCTATCTGTCTGTCTGTCTGTATATATGTGTGTGTTTGCCTGTCTATCTGCATCACTGAGAGCAATACGGATGATAAAACTAATGCAACTGATAGGGGTGCACACACACACACACACACACACACACACACACACACACACACACACACACACACACACACACACACACACAAGGATGACTCAACACAGCAATTAACTGAACATGGAACACTGCCAGACACATAACAGTAACACACACACACAAGGTCACACACACAAAGTTATGTTCGTCCTTGTGAAGAGTTGAAGGTTGTGTGTGTGTGTGTGTGTGTGTGTGTGTGTGTGTGTGTGTGTGTGTGTGTGTGTGTGTGTGTGTGTGTGAAGGGGGTAAGGTAAGGGAGGGAAAGGTAAGAGGGGAGGGGTAAGGAAGGAAGAGGAAGGGAAGGTAAGGGGGGAGGGGAAAGGGTGGGGAGAGGACAGCTGCGGAAAGGGAAGAGGGAGGGACAGAGTGGGGAGGAAAGGAAGAGAGGGGGAGGGGGGGAGGAGGTTAGCCATTGCCCAGTATAGCGCAACTTTCCCTCCCTCTCTCCCCCCTCTCCCCCTTTTCCCTCCCTCTCCTCTCCTCTCCCTCCACTTTCCTTGCTTGGACCAGTCACGCAATCTCTCTCTCTCTCTCACTATTTCTTTCCTTTGACACGAAATCGAAAAAAATAAATATACGATAAAATGATCATCACTAAAAATAAAAATAAATAAAAAGATAAAAAGATCGGTGGAAATAAAACACCTGAGGAAAAAAAATCATCACTAGAAGAATGAAAACACCTGATAGTTTTTTTATAACGGTGCGAGAAAAAAAATAGAAAAATAAATAGAAAAACAGAAAACAAAGAAAGAACCAACATTTTTTTTTAACCAGGAGGAAAAACAAAACACAAATAAACAGAAAGAAAGTATAAAATGAAAACATCACTAAATACGAAATACAAAAAAAATAAAATAATAATAAATAAAAAAAAATAACAGGAAAAGAATGGAAAAAAGGAAAATAGTTAAATGAATAAAGGATGAATTGCAAACGGAAGTGAGTGAAAGAGTGAATGAGGGAGAGGGTGAGTGAGTGAGAGAGAAAGAGAGAGAGCGAAAAAGGAGAGAAAAAGGTGAATGAGTCTGTTCTTTCATGACCTTTACCTGTATTTACCTGCAATCACTGCCACACATACCCTCCCCCTCCTTACTCCCCTCCCTTCACTATACCCCGCCCCCTCCTCCTTCATTCATTCCCCCCTTCTTCCTCTTCCGTGTCCTTTCTCACTTTTCCACTCTTTCCAGTTTCGTTTCTCCTCCCTCTCCTTCCTCTTCTTTCTACTCTTTTATCCTGCTCCTCTTCTCTCACTCCTCATCATTTTCCCTTCTTTTTCTTTTTTTTTCCTTTTCCATTCTTCTTCCTCTCCCGTTCCTTCCTCCCTCTATCCTCCTTTTTTTTCTCTCATATTTTCTCTCCTTATTTTTGCTTCATTTTTTCATCTCATTTTCTTCCCAAGCTATATTTTTTTCTGCTTTATATATATTTTTTTCTCCCTTCCTCTTTCTGCTTGGTGCTCATTCTAATACGTCTCTCTCTCTCTCTCTCTCTCGCCTTCTCTCCCTTCCTCTTCCTCTCCCCCTCTTCATCCTCTTCCTTCCTTCCTCTCCCTCCCTCCCTCCATTTTCCGGTCACCTTACCCGATCTCTCTCTCTCTCTCTCTCTCTCTCTCTCTCTCTCTCTCTCTCTCTCTCTCTCTCTCAGCTTCCTGCCCACCTCTCATACACCTGGTCAGTCACACACCTGCTGATGCCTACCCATTCTAATTAACTCTCTCTCTCTCTCTCTCTCTCTCTCTCTTTCGTATATCAGCTCATCCATAACTGACTTTCTTCTTTTGGTGTGTGTGTGTGTGTGTGTGTGTGTGTGTGTGTGTGTGTGTGTGTGTGTGTACGCAGGTCTGACGAGGGAATAGAAAATCAAACGTGAGGTGAAAAACGATGATGATGATGATGATGATGATGACTGAGTAGAATTAAGATTAGGATGTTATAGCTTATTCCACTACTACTACTACTACTACTACTACTACTACTACTACTACCAGAATCAGAGGAGAGGGGAAAGAGTACGGGAAGGAAAGTAGGGGAAAAAAAGGTTGATTGGGGAACAGAGGAGGTATGGAAAAGCAAGATGAAGGGGAAGAAGAGGGAATGGGGAAGAAGTGGAAGAGAAGGAGGGGATAGGGAGTGACAGGAAAGCAGGAGAGAGGGGAAAAACAGATGAAGGAAAAAGGTCTGGGGAAATAATGGGGAAAGAAATAAAGATGATGGTAAGGAGAAAAAGAGGAAGGAATGAAGAGTTGGGGAAGAGGGAAGGGGATAGAAAATGAGGGGAAGTAAGGGGAACAGAGTCGGGGATTAAGAGGAAAAGTAATGGGTAACTTTAAGGGAAACTATGAAAAATAAAAGTTTGAAAGAACGGGGATTAAGGTGTTGGGTTGATGGGAGGATGGAGTGAGGAGGAGGAGGAGGAGGAGGAGGAGGAGGGGGAGGAGGAGGAGGGGGAGGAGGAGGAGGAGGGAGATAAGCCTGACGAGAGGAGAATAAAGTTTAGCCAACGGTAAAAGGGAGGGGAGGGGAGGTTTGGGGAAGGAAGAGGGAGGGGGAGAGAGCTATGGAAAGGGGATTGGGGGAGGAAGATAAGAACAGACCGGGAGAGAAAGGTATGAAGGGGAGGAGGTGAAGGGGAAGGGAGGAGGAGATGGAAGGGGAGTAGGTTAGGGAATAAAGGTGGAGGGTGAAAGAGAAGGGAGAGGGGAGAAAAGGACAATGTGGAGAGGGGTTGGGAGAGGGAACATGAAGGTGGAGGAGTGTGTGGGGAGGGAGGGAGAGAAGTTGGGGAGGAGAGGGAGGGATATATTATGGCGTAGGGAATAAGGAAGAGGAAAAAGGAGGAGGAGGAGGGGAAGGAGGAGGAGAGGGAGAATAAAAGAAGGGGGGTGATAAAAAGGCCTGAATATATAGTGAGGAAAGGGGGGAAGGGGGAAGGGGGTAGGAAGGGGAGGTAAAGGGGGGAGGGGGCAACAGATGGGGCAGGTGCTAATTGGATTTCGGACCAGGTATTGTGAGGGCAGTTGACCCGAATCGATATAAGCCCATGATGCCCTTCACACACACGCGCACACACACACACACACACACACACACACACACACACACACACACACACACACACACACATGCACGCACACATACATGCACGCACACACCTGTAGACAATTAATTACAGTGCCAGGAAGCTTACCTTGACTTCCTGTTTGCCTTTCCTGAACAAACATTTAGTATTCCTCCTCCTCCTCCTCCTCCTCCTCCTCCTCCTCCTCCTCCTTGTATCGTGCAGCAAACATTGAAATCGAATGAAAAATAGAAGGAGGAAGGAGGAAAGAGGTAAGAGAAAACGAGGAAAACGGAAGAGGAAAAGAAGGAAGAAATATATGTTTGTGTGAGTGAGTGAGCAAGTGATAAATGGAGAGGAAGAAGGAAGAGGAGGAGGGAGAGAAACGAGGAGGAGAAGGGGGGGGGGGGGAAGAGGAAAAGGAGAAGGGAGGGAGAGGAAGAGGAAATGGGAGGAAACAGACAGAATACAAGAGAAGGAAGAAAAGAAGGAAGACATATATGTTTGTGTGTTTGTGTGTGAGCAAGTGATAAATGGGGAGGAAGAGGAGGAAGAGAGACGAGGAAGAGAAGAAGGGGGAAGAAAGAGGAAAAGAGAAGGGAGGGAGAGGAAGAGGAAATGGGAGGAAAAAAAGATAGAATGCAAGAGACAAATTGGAGAAGTAAAATTGAATGAAGATAAGAAAAATAGGATGATGATAAGAATAAGATTGGAGAAGTAAAATTGAATGAAGATAAGAAAAATAGGATGATGATAAGAATAAGATTGGAGAAGTAAAATTGAATGAAGATAAGAAAAATAGGATGATGATAAGAATAAGATTGGAGAAGTAAAATTGAATGAAGATAAGAAAAATAGGATGATGATAAGAATAAGATTGGAGAAGTAAAATTGAATGAAGATAAGAAAAATAGGATGATGATAAGAATAAGATTGGAGAAGTAAAATTGAATGAAGATAAGAAAAATAGGATGATGATAAGAATAAGATTGGAGAAGTAAAACTGAATGAAGATAAGAAAAATAGGATGATGATAAGATTAAGATTGGAGAAGTAAAAATTAATGAAGATAAGAAAAATAGGATGATAAGAATGATGTCAAAAGAAAAGGAAATAAGTTAGAGAATCAACCACAAAGCAAACGAACAAACAAAACATGTACAGCTAAACAAACAATCAAAACAAGGAAAGCAAGACCATAGTAGGAAAAAAAAGAAAATAGGAAAAGGATGTAAAAAAAAAACTAGGAGAAAGGAACAATGGAGAAAACGAGGAAAGAGGAAAAAAAAGGAAAAAATATTAGGAAGGAAAAGATAAAAGGAAGAGCGAAAGTAAGAAAAAGGAAGGAAACTGGAAATAAGTAAAAATGAAAGTAAAATCTACAGTAAAGAAAGAAACAGGCAAGACGAAAATTAAAAAAAAAAAAACAAAAAAAAAAACGATATTAAAAGAACTACAGAGCATTCGTCCTTGATTCCTGGAGGAGGAGGAGGAGGAGGAGGAGGAGGAGGAGGAGGAGGTAGAGAATAGCAAGAGGAGATTATGCAACGTCCGCGAGGCGACACATATTCTCTCTCTCTCTCTCTCTCTCTCGGGTGCTTCCGGAGGGGGTGCAGATAGCGAAGGCTGCTACTGAGGCATATCACCCCTTCCTCACCTCACACCCCTTCCCCTCCCCTTCACCTCTCGGACCCCCCCCCCCCCTTAAACCCTTCAACTGTCAAATGCATGATCTCTCTCTCTCTCTCTCTCTCTCTCTCTCTCTCTCTTAATAACATATAACACTCTATATTTCTTTCACACACACACACACACACACACACACACACACACACACACACACACACACACACACACACACACACACACACGATTATTGCATTTCAATCAAGGTAGAACGTAGTAGTAGTAGTAGTAGTAGTGGTAGTGGAGGTGGTGGTGATGGTGATGGTGGAAATGGTTGTGTTAGAGGTTATATTGATGGTTATTGATATTGGTGCTGGTGGTGATATTGGTAGTGGTGAGGACAGTGATGACGGTAGTGACGGTGGTGGTGGTGGTGGTGATGACAGTAGTGGTGATGACTGTGGTAGTGGTGATGACAGTGATGACGGTAGTGGTGGTGGTGGTGGTGGTGGTGATGACAGTAGTGGTGATGACTGTGGTAGTGGTGACGGTGGTGGTGGTGGTGGTGGTGATGACAGTAGTGGTGGTGACTGTGGTAGTGGTGACGGCGGTGGTGATGATAGTGGTGGTGACGGTGGTGGTGGTGGTGGTGGTAGTATCTCACCGGATATCCTTGCAATAAAGCCAAGCATTTATCTCTACCTACCTGCGTTATCTCTCTCTCTCTCTCTCTCTCTCTCTCTCTCTCTCTCTCTCTCTCTCTCTCTGAACAGTCTTTCCCTTCTCACTTCTTTCCTTCCCACTTAACCTCCTCCTCCTCCTCCTCCTCCTTAAATCGTTATTCATTAAGTCTCATAACACCTCTAAAGGTATTTCCTGCCCCCCCCCCTCCTCCTCCTCCCCCTCCTCCTCCTCTTCCTCCTCGTCTTATCAGAAAGGATCGAGGAGGAGGAGGAAGAGGTTGGTGGTCGTGGTGGTATAATTGGAGCAAGCAGAAGAGAGAAAATTAGTTATTGGAGGAAAGAAGAGGAGAGAAAAAGGAAAGAAGAGTAGAGGTGTGAAGAGGAGAGATGGAGGAAAGAAAGTAGTGGTCCTGGTAGATAGAATAGGAGAAAAAATAATGAAAGGAAAGAGAATGGTAAGGAAAGGAGAGTGAGGAACATAGGAAACGATAAGGATGAAGAGAGAAGAAAGAAGAAATGGTGGAGGAAGAGCAATAGGGGAGGAGGGAGGTAAAGGTGGAGGAGAAAGAATGAGAAAACAAAAAGGGTGGAGAAAGAAGGAAGAGAAGGAGGAAGGGAGACGCCAATGAAAGATGGAGAGAAGAGGAAACAACGAAGAAAGAGAAGAGAAGAAATGAGAAGGAAAGAAGAGGAAACCAAAAGTGGAGGAAGATGGGGGAAGGCAATAATGACGGAGGAATTGAGAGAAAAAAAGATAAGTTGAGGAAGAGGAAGACAAGGAACAAGTTAATGGAGAGGGCGAGGGAAGAAGAGACGATAAATGAGAAGGATGAGAGGACTAGATAATGATGGGAAACGAAGAGGGGAGAAGATAATAATAGTTGAGAGACGAGAAAATTAATAAATGAAAAGGATGAGAGGAAAGGAGGAGGAAGAGAAAAACAGAGTGAAAAGAAAATAGTGGAGGAAGAGGAGAGAGAAGAAGAGAATAGATGAGGAGGAGGGAGAGGAGCGAAGAGTAGAGAAGATAATAGGGGAGGAAATTAAGAGTGGTAAGGGAAGAATGGAAAAGACGAAAATAGATAAGGAGGAGGAGGAAAGAGGAGAAGGAAGAGGTGCAAAGAGTAGAGAAGATAATAGGAGAGGAAATGAAGAAGAGTGGAAAGGGAAGAATGGAAAAGAGGAGGAGGAGGAGGAAAGAGGAGAAGGAAGAGGAGTGAAGAGCAGAGAAGATAAAAGGGAAAGATAATGATGGGGATTGAAAAAGAGAGAGAAGTGGAAAAGACGAAAATGGAAGAAAGGGAGAAGGAGGAAGAAGACAATAAACGAGGTGAATGAAGAAGCGGAGAAGGAAGAGACTCGTGAAAAAAAAAAATGAAGAGACGAGAAAATTAATACATGATGAGAATGCAAGGAGGGGAGAAAGAAGAGAAGAGAGAAAGAGGAGGGGAACAGAGTACGAGGCGACAAGGGAAGAGGAAGAGGAGGTCACGCCCCTGCTCATCCTCCGGAAACAAGGTCAGGGGTCATGAGGCAATACCGTGGGGTCACCAAACGTCGCGGGAACACAGGACGAAAAAATAAAATAATAATAATAATCGTCATACCACACGTGGAGTCGACGATCTCATTAGTCCGGGTAAAGACACTCACCTGGAAATGAAAAAAATACAGGTGTTAGAAATAATCATAATAATAATAATAATAATAATAATAATAATAATAATAATAATAATAATAATAATAATAAGAAAAAAAGACAAATGGCTGAATGGAATCGAACTGTCAATGAAACCAAGAAAAAAAAAATAGTCAATCAAAACAAAAAAATATTATGAATCACTCAAAACAAAACAACTACAACAAAAAACTAAACTTATCTTACTGAAAAATCACTAATCGAAAAGAAAATGTCGCCAATCACTAACTTTCACCTCCACAGCATTAATGACTCGTTAAATTGCAACTTAAACACAGGTATGCATGACCAGGTGAATGCAGGTAACTAGGAGGAGGAAGGTAATGAAAAGAAAAGTAATTATATGAATGAGAGAGGAAGGGGAGGAGGAAGGGAGAAGGGGGGAAGAATTATCATACATAGGTAGAAGAAAGTGAAAGAAGGAAGCAAGAAAGTAAAGAAATGAAAGATGAAGGAAGAAACGAAGGAAAGGAGCAAAGAAGGAATGGCGGATGGAAGTAAGGAAGGAATGAAGGAGGGAAGGAAGAAAGCAAGGAAAGAAAAAAGGAAAGGCGGAAGGTTGGCAGCAAAGAAAGGAAGGAAGGAAGGAAGGAAGAAAGGAAAGAACGAAAGTAGCAAAGAAAGAATGATAGATGCAAGGAATGAAAGAAGGGAGGGAGAAAACTGGGAAGAAAGAAGAATGCAAAAGTAAAGGAAAAAAAGGGAAAGAAAGAAGGAAGGGAAGAAAGAATAATGAATGAAAAGAAAAATAAAGATGGGCGGTAAAGAAAAGGCGAGAAGCAAAGGAGAGAATTGAGGAGATAATACAAAAAAAAGATGAAGGAAGGGTGGAGGGAACGTCGATGGAGGGAGAAGGAAAGTCTGATTAAATATCCTTGATCCCCATTAGGAAGACAAGCCTCCTCTTCTTCCTCCACCTCCTCCTCCTCCTCCTCCTCCTCATTTATGGCTTGAGCATCACATTATAAAGTCACGCCTAAACTTCTTTGTCCATGCTCCTCCTCCTCCTCCACCTCCTCCTCCTCCTCAACCTCCTCCTCCTCCACCTCCTCCTCCCTAGCACTCATAATCAACACCCCCGCCCACGCAACCTCACCGAGTTCTCTCTCTCGTATTTATATTTGCTGATATACAGATATGATGTATTATTATTCCTTTGTCTGTCTTGTGCGTGTGTGTGTGTATGTGTTTGTGTGTGTGTGTGTGTGTGTGTGTGTGTGTGTGTGTGTGTGTGTGTGTGTGTGTGTGTTTATCTAAGTTAGTGAGATAATCCCTGTGTATAATTAGTTTATCAAAGTATGACACACACACACACACAGAGAGAGAGAGAGAGAGAGAGAGAGAGAGAGAGAGAGAGAGAGAGAGAGAGAGAGAGAGAGAGAGAGAGAGAGAGAGAGAGAGAGAGAGAGAGAGAGAGAGAGATAGAGAGAGAGAGTGAGAGAGAGAGAGAGAGAGAGAGAGAGAGAGAGAGAGAGAGAGAGAGAGAGAGAGAGAGAGAGAGAGAGAGAGAGAGACGCAAACACACAACACACAAACCCAAACCCAAACCCAAACACACACACACACACACACACACTATCGGCTCAGGTATGTCATGTGGGGGTGATTTACGGGCGGGAAGAAGTCACGGAGACGCTTGTACCTGTCCGTTAGTGTGTGTGTGTGTGTGTGTGTGTGTGTGTGTGTGTGTGTGCGCGCGCCGAAGCTAAAACACGCGCACATACATATTCATATCTACACACACACACACACACACACAGCAAAGGGCACGTAAGAAGAGCGAATACAAACGTCGATAAAGCTGACATTCAGACAGGAGGAGGAGGAAGAGAAAGAGGAGGAGGAGGAGGAGGAGGAGGAGGAGGAGGCGGAGGAATTTCTCACGAGCTTATGATGGCATGAAACAGATGAGGAGCTTGATCGTCTGTCTGTCTGTCTGTCTTCTTTCTGTCCGTTTGCCTGTGTGTGTGTGTGTGTGTGTGTGTGTGTGTGTGTGTGCGCTACCTCCCTCTAATCTGCAAGTATATAAATCGACCAAAAAAAGATAGATAGATAAATAGACAAAGAAAGAAACAGTTAAAAAGGGAAAAAGTAGATAGAGGAACACGAGAGAAAGACACACGAATATATATAAAAAAGAAAGAATAGAAGGAAATGGATAGGAGATAAGAAAGACTGAACAGGAGGATAGAAAGATACAGACAAACAAACATCAAATGAAACAGAATACAGATAGATGGAAGGGAAGAAGAAAAATAAGAGAAAACAACACTAAGAGACAAAGAACGAAGAGAAAAATTATAGGAGGCGACGGAGATGGATGGAAGATAGAACAGATAGACGGGTTGATAAATAGGTATATCAAGGCTGGTAAATGGATAGAAAGAAAAGTGATGGATAGAGAGAGGCAGGCAGAGAAGGATGAAGAGACAGGTTGAGTGATAGACAGACAGATGGCATGATAGATGGAGAGACAGATGGAGTGATAGATGGATAGACAATCGGGGAGATAGATAGAGAGAAAGATAGGAAGAGAAAGAGAAGGAAGGACAGATTGACAGAGGGAGAGAAAAAAAAATGAATAGAGAAAAAAAAACATAGATTAATAAATGATAGGTGAGGAAAGGAAGACAAGTAGATAAAAATAGATATAGATAGATAGATAGATTGGATAGGTAGATAGAAGTGAAAGGTCAAATATATAGACAGACAGACAGCCATGACAGACAGACTTCGATCAGATACCGTTTAACGAATTGATGGAACGAGACAAGCCTCCTCCTCCTCCTCCTCCTCCTCCTCCTCTCCACATCCTTATCCTCTTTGTCTTGTGAAATCAACTTTTGAGAGAGAGAGAGAGAGAGAGAGAGAGAGAGAGAGAGAGAGAGAGAGAGAGAGAGAGAGAGAGAGAGAGAGAGAGAGAGAGAGAGAGAGAGAGAGAGAGAGAGAGAGAGAGAGAGAGAGAGAGAGGAGAGATTCATTATTTGGGTCACTGTGGAGGGCAAACCAAGGGACAGACAGACAGACAGACACAGAAGAGTCCAGACAGTCGAGATGGAATTCCGAGAAGGACAGTGAGAGAGGGAGGGAAAGGGAGAAAGAGGACATGGAAGGGTTGCAAGGGAGGGAGGGAGGGAGGGAGAGAAGTTGATAAGGGTGTCTGGGTGAGGGAGAATGTCTGTTATGAGGGAGAGAGGGAGAAGGGAGGGAAGAGGAAGGGAGGGAGAGGAAGGAAGGGAGGAAAAGCATAAAAAGAGTAAATGGAAGAAGAGATTGAGAGAAGGGAGGGAAAATGGAAGAATGAGAGAGAGAGAGAGAGAGAGAGAGAGAGAGAGAGAGAGAGAGAGAGAGAGAGAGAGAGAGAGAGAGAGAGAGAGAGAGAGAGAGAGAGAGAGAGAGAGAGAGAGAGAGAGAGAGAGAGAGAGAGAGAGAGAGAGAGAGAGAGAGAGAGAGAGAGAGAGAGAGAGAGCGCGCGCGTCGCCACCTGTCCCTTAATCAGTACACATTCCTATCATCAGTGCACCTGGACTTAACCTTCGCCTGCTCACTATCGCTTCACAAATTGTGTCACCCCCCCCCCCCCCCCTTAACATGCCATCACTAGCCTCATTAGTACTCATCCTTTTCCTATTATTTTTTCCCCTATTCAACTTCTTCCTTTTTATCTTCTTTTCTTTTTCTTTTTCTTCCTTAATTCTTCTTTTTCTCGTTCATATTTATCGGTATTTTTGGTATTGGTATTATTGTTTTTTTTTCGTTATTGTATTTCTCCTTTTATTTGTTTTTGTAATTGTTTTTGTTCTTCTTCTCGTGTTTTATTTTCCCTATACTTCCTTTCTCATGTTTTGTTCTTTTGTTTTTCCTTCATCACCTCGTTTCTTCGTATTAGTTTTTGTCTTGTTCTTCAATCTTATTCTTGTTTTCTTGTTCTCATCGTTATCATCAATGCTTTGGTTTTATGCTTGCTTCTGTTTTGTTTTCCTTTTTCGTTTCCTCTCCTTTTCTACTTAAGCTTCTTTCTTGTTATTGCTTCGGCTATTGTTGTTTAGTTACGCTTGCCTTTGTGTAATTGATGATGTTGTCCTTCTTCGGTTATTGCACCTGTCCCCCCCTCCCTCCACCTGGCCTCTCCCCTCATTAATATTTCGCCTCCACTCTCACACAGGTGGATGAGAGGCACCGACATCCGCTCACCACCACCACCACCGCCACCATTATCAATTCCCATCATCAACGCCTAATTATCCTTTTACTATCTACCCCAACCACCACCATCACTATCATCACCATCACCACCATCACCACTAATACCTTGCAGACTACTAATGTTAAGTTTCTACTGGCACAACTATCATCACCATCATCATCATTATTATAGCACCATCATCACCATACCCTTCAAAACCCATCACCAGCACCACCACTACCATCATGACCATTACTACAGCCGTCACCATCTCCACCATTACTGTGACTATCACCATCACACACCGTCACCATTACCACCCATCACTACCACCGTTACCATCACCATTACCACCCCTCACCCCTTTCACCCCTCACCACCCGTCATCATTACCACCCATCACCCCTTTACACCATGACCAAAGTCTCGGCGTGTTACTTTCAAAAGAAATTCGCCACACTTGTAAATATATCCTCCTCCTCCTCCTCCTCCTCCTTTTCACTCACTAACACCTTTCCTCTTCTTCCTCTCTTTCATTCCTTTCCCCATACTCTCATCTACTCATTTTTTTCTACTCTTCCTGCTCCTCTTCATCCTCCTCCTCTTCCTTTTTTTTTAAGGAGGAAGAAGAGTGTGGCTTAAAGAGAGGAAGAGGAGGGAAGGAAGGAGTAGGAACCATGGAGGAATAAGCCTACAGGTGGAGGTAAAAGAAAGGTAAGAAGAGGAGGAGGGGAGAGGGAGGAGGTAGGAGGACTGATGAAAGGTAAGAGGGAAAGGAGGGAAAGGGAAGGACGAGGTAAGCGTAAGGGGGGGGGGGGTAAAAGGTAGAGCACGCCTTAAAGGTAAGAGGTGGGGAGGAGGGAAGGAGGGAGGGAAGGATGGAGAGAAAGGAAAAGGATAGAAGGGAGGGTGGAAAAGACATAAGAGGTAACCGAGAAGTGAGAGAAGAAGAAAGGTGAGAAGGAGGGAAGGAGAGGAATGGAAAACAAGGAAGAGTGTGAAAGGAAGGGTTGGGGAGGAAAGAAAAAGAGGAGGAAGGAAAGGAGGAAGAGGCGAAAAAGAGAAGAAATGGAATAAGATTGGGGGAGAAGAAGATTTGGGAAGAAGAGAGGGGAAGGAGTAGAGGAGATGAAAAAAAGGAAGAGATGGGAAAGGGAAGAATTGAGGAGAGAGGGAAAGAAATGATGTAAGAGAGAAGTAGGGAAAATAAGAAGGAATGGAAAAGGAGGAAGGGAGAAGAGAAAGGAATGGAGTAGACGAGGAAGGGGAGAAAAGGAGAGGAGTTGATAGTGAAATGGAGGGGAGGAAAGGGTAAGAAATGGGAAGGAAAAACGTAAGGATGGGGGGAATGGGGAGAGTATAGGAGAATAGAGGAGGGAGGAAATGGGAAAAGAGAAAAAAGAGAAGGGGGCGAGGGAGAAGGGAAGGGGATGGGAAGGGGAGAGGGGGGTTGGTCACTATGCTGGTAGACACATCAAGAAAGTCCACTGACCGTATGAAGGGGGGAAGGGGGAGGGGAAGAGGGGGAAGGGGGAGTGGAGGTCAAGGGGGAGGAAAGGAAGGAGAAGGATAAAAGAGGGAGGGAAAAGGAAAGGGAAGGGAGAGAAGGAAAGGAAGGGAAAGGAAAGGAAAGGGAAAGGCAACAGAATAGAGAGAGAGAAGGAAAGGATGGGGAAGGGAGAGGAAGGAAAAGGGAGTAGCGGGGAAATGAAAGTATGGGCGAGGGGAAGGAAAGGAGAATGAAGGAAAGGAAAAAGAAGGGAAGGAGAAGGGAGACAGAAGGATGGGAAGGGAAAGAAAAGGGAAGCGAAGGAAGGGGAAGAGGAGGGGAAGGAAAAGGGAGTAGAGGGGAAATGAAAGGAGGGGAGAGGGGAAGGAAAGGAGAATGAAGGAAAGGAAAAAGAAGGGAAGGAGAAGGGAGACAGGAGGATGGGAAGTGGAGGAAAATGGAAGAGAAGGAAGGGGAAGAGGAGGGGAAGAAAAAGGGAGTAGAGGGGAAGTGAAAGGAGGGGAGAGGGGAAGGAAAGGAGAATGAAGGAAAGGAAAAAGAAGGGAAGGAGAAGGGAGACAGGAGGATGGGAAGTGGAGGAAAATGGAAGAGAAGGAAGGGGAAGAGGAGGGGAAGGAAAAGGGAGTAGAGGGGAAATGAAAGGAGGGGAGAGGGGAAGGAAAGGAGAATGAAGGAAAGGAAAAAGAAGGGAAGGAGAAGGGAGACAGGCGGATGGGAAGTGGAGGAAAATGGAAGAGAAGGGGAAGAGGAAGAGGAAGGGAAGAGGAAGGGAGGAGAGGAGAGGAAGGTTAAAGGAGTCAGAATTACTACCACCATCACCATCACCACCATGACCTCCACCACCATCACCATCACCACCATGACCTCCACCACCATCACCATCACCACCATGACCTCCACCACCATCACCATCACCACCACCATGAGTGTGTACACAGCCCTGTTTACAAACGACCCAGGATGGTGTTGTGCCGGGCAGTCACGCACCACCACTCAACACCACTAGTCATCACCACCATCACCACCACCACCACCACAGTATTACCAACTCCAGTCACCACCATTCTGGGCTATATCACCACCATCACCACAACCATCATCAGTCAATACCAATAGTCACCAATACGAAGAACAACATCTATCATCACCATCATCATCATCATCATCATCATCATCCCTTCTGACCTTCTTAAATAACTAAACCATCACCACCACCATCACCATCACCACTACCAGCTTGACACCATCGAACATTATTTCACCACCATCACCACCACCACCACCATCACCCTTTGACTCCACCATTCCACTCTAGTAACAGTCTCCACACCCCATTCCACTCCACCACACTCCACCACATCCATCTCTTCCTCTTCCCAGCCCCTCCCATTCCTCCTCCTCCTCTCTTTTCACGCCTCCCACGCCTTCTATTCACCTCTCTTCTCTCCTCTCCTTTTTCTCCTCCTTTAATTATTGCTTCTCCATTTCCTTCTCTTCTCTTCTTTCCTCTCCTATTCCCCTTCTATTCCATCCTTTATCTTCTAACTCCACCCTTCTTATGCTCTGTTTCACCCTTCTCCTCCTCCATCCATTTTCCTCCCAAACGTTATTAATTAATTCATGACAGTCTCTCTGGTATGCGGATAAGGGAATAATGATGATGGGATAATGAAGAGAATGAAAAGGAGAAATTGATAACAGGGAGAGAGAGAGAGAGAGAGAGAGAGAGAGAGAGAGAGAGAGAGAGAGAGAGAGAGAGAGAGAGAGAGAGAGAGAGAGAGAGAGAGAGAGAGAGAGAGAGAGAGAGAGAGAGAGAGAGAGAGAGAGAGAGAGAGAGAGATGAATAAGATGAACAGGAATGAGACAAAAGAGAGGAAAGGGTGGACTGAAAGGAAAGGATAAAAGAATAGAGAAAATGAAAGGACAGGAAGAGGGAGGGAGGGGGAGAGAGAGAGAGGGAGGGAGGAGAGGGGAGGAAAGTGGAAGGGAGGAGGAATGAGGGATATGGGTGTTCAGGGAGGAAAGGGAGAGTGGGAGAAGGGAAGAGGAAAGGGGAGATAGTGTAAACGGAATCGAATAGAAAGAAAAAGTGAAGGAAGAGAGGAAGGAGAAGCAAAGAGAAGAGGAAGGAAGAGGAGAGGAGGGAAGGGAGAAGAGAGGAAAGAAGGGAGAAGAGAGGAAAGAAGGGAGAAGGAGAGGGTGGTGATAACTGTTAAAGGAAAGAACGGAGGAAAGTAGAGAAGAAAAAGAAAAGAAAAAGATTAGGGAAAAGGAGAGAAAGGAAGAGGACAAGGAAGGGGGAGAAGGGATGGAGAGAAAAGAGAGGGAAAGGATGGAGGGACAGGAAGAGAGAAAAGAGGGAGGAAGGGTGCAAAAGAGGAAAGAGTGGGAGGAAAGGGGAGGAGGGGGGAGAATGCACGCAAAAGGGGAGAGGAGGAAGGAGTGGGAGGGGATGAAGGGATGCTGAACACACCTCCATCTCTCCCTTCCTCCCTCCCTCAATACCTACCTTTCTTCCCTCCTCTTCTCTCCTCCTCCTCCTCCTCCTCCTCCCCTCCCGTCCCCTCCATCAGGTTCAAGTTACGAGTAATTACACCTCAGGGGGACTCTAGAGGGGACCAAGCACCCTCCTCCTCCTCCTCCTCCTCCTCCTCCTCCTCCATCACATCCTCATCACTTCTACCTCCTCCTAATACGCCTCACTTGCATCACATCCTCCTCCTCCTCCTCCTCCTCTTCCTACCTTCTAACATATCCTCCTCCTCCTCCTCCTCCTCTTCCTACCTTCTAACATATCCTCCTCCTCCTCCTCCTCCTCTTCCTACCTTCTAACATATCCTCCTCCTCCTCCTCCTCCTCCTCCTTCGCATTCTCCTTTGCTTTCAATCCTTTCAAATATTTTTTGTTTTGTTTGAACAGCTTCTCTCTCTCTAAAGGGAGGAATGAGGAAGAGAAATATGTGGAGGGAAGAAAGGAGAGAAAGGGTGAAAACTGAGACGCAAGGAACAATGAGAGAGAGAGAGAGAGAGAGAGAGAGAGAGAGAGAGAGAGAGAGAGAGAGAGAGAGAGAGAGAGAGAGAGAGAGAGAGAGAGAGAGAGAGAGAGAGAGAGAGAGAGAGAGAGAGAGAGAGAGAGAGAGAGAGAGAGAGAGAGAGAGAGAGAGAGAGAGAGAGAGAGAGAGAGAGAGAGAGAGAGAGAGAGAGAGAGAGAGAGAGCTATGTGCGTGCCAATATTCTCACATGCAATAATAATTAACATAGAGGAAAGGGGAGGAGGGGGAGGAGGAGGAGAAGGGGAGAGAAAAGTAGTGGAAGGAAAGTCAAACCACACCCCTTAAATTTCCCTCACTCCCAACCCCTCCCCTCCCCTTGACCCCACGTAACCCTTTTCAGTACCACCCACACATCCCTTTACAGCAATCTCACTCTTTTATAACACCCCCCTAAACCCTCTCCCTTACCCCTCCCCAGCACCAACACAATATTATCATCCCCCACGCGGCAGGTGGTTCATTGTTTACATGCATCAGCTGATCGGCGCCGAGACCACGTGGGTGAAGAGGCGAACCAGCTGAGGACGAAAACGAAGCGGTTATCGAGGATGAGTACGTAAGAACATACGGAGTCTGCAAGAGGCCAGTTGGTCTATACAAGGCAGCTTCTGTACCCTAACCCCACCTATCCTCACTACCCATGAATTTATCTAACCCCTTTTTAATGTATCTATTGAAAGAGTTTGCAAGAGGCTGATAGGTCTATTCAAGCAGCTCCTGTGACCTAACCCCACCTAACCTCACTACCCATGAATTTATCTAACCCCTTTTTAATGTATCTATTGAAAGAGTTTGCAAGAGGCTGATAGGTCTATTCAAGCAGCTCCTGTGACCTAACCCCAACTAACCTCACTACCCATGAATTAATCTAACCTATTTTTAGTGTATCTATTGAAGGAGTCTGCAAGAGGCCGGTCGTTGGTCTATACAAGGCAGCTCCTGTGACCTAACCCCACCTAACCTCACTACCCATGAATTTATCTAACCTATTTTTAGTGTGTCTATTGAAGGAGTCTGCAAGGGGCCGGTAGGTCTATTCAAGCAGCTCCTGTGACCTAACCCCAACTAACCTCACTTCCCATGAATTAATCTAACCTATTTTTAGTGTATCTATTGAAGGAGTCTGCATGAGGCCGGTCGTTGGTCTATACAAGGCAGCTCCCAGACCCAACCCCACCTAACCTCACTACCCATGAATTTATCTAACCTATTTTTAGTGTGTCTATTGAAGGAGTCTGCAAGGGGCCGGTAGGTCTATTCAAGCAGCTCATGTGAAGCTAACCCAACCAAGCCTCACTATCCAGGAGCTGATGTAACCTTTTTTTTGGATGCATCTATCGTACTGACACTCACAACATGCCTGTCAAGCCAGTTCCACTCATCAATATTCTGTTGGTAAATCAATTAATGCCTGTCTTTGTTCAATCTGAATTTATCCAACTTAATTAAACCATTGCTACGTGTCTTACCCGACTCTCTTACCACCAAAACCTTATTAGCATTCTCCTTATTAAAGCCATTCATCCATTTATAAACTTCAATAATCTCGAATCCTTCGCCTTATTAGAGAATGCAGATTTAAAATGTTTGAAATCTTTTCTCATATGACAAGTTTCTTAACCCATGAATCATTTTTGTCATCCTCCTCTGTACTGATTGCAACATTCTGATATCCATTCTCTAGTAAGGTAACCAGAACAAAAGACGAGGACGAAGGGGCTGGGAAAAATAGGGATATGGAGAACGAAATAATTAACGAAGACGAAAGAAGGAATAAAGTAAGGAAGTAACGCATTTATAGCAGAGAGAGAGAGAGAGAGAGAGAGAGAGAGAGAGAGAGAGAGAGAGAGAGAGAGAGAGAGAGAGAGAGAGAGAGAGAGAGAGAGAGAGAGAGAGAGAGAGAGAGAGAGAGAGAGAGAGAGAGAGAGAGAGTAAAAAATAAAACAATGCCAGAAGGATGCCAGGACGCCTTTTTTTTTTATCTTCTGAGGAACCTCTTAAGAGACTTTTATGGGGGAAGGAGGAGGAGGAGGAAGAGGAAGAGGAGGGCAAGGGTTCGTCCTGTGTATAGGCCTCCTCTTTTTTCCCTTCCTCCCTCTCTCTCTCTCCCTCCCTCAAACCAGCCATGACTCCTTCCATCTCCTAACGTTACCTCCTCCTTCTCCTCCTCCTTCTCCTCCTCCTCCTGTTTTGGTCATTCTCGTCACGTGGATTTTTCAGTTTCTTCTCTCTCTCTCTCTCTCTCTCTCTCTCCCCTCTTCCCCTTAATCCTCCCCTCACCAGAACACGTGTACAAGAAAGCCCTCCTCCTCCTCCTCTTCCTCTTCTTCTTCTTCTTCTTCTTTATGTTCTTCTATGTTTGTTGTTAGAACACTTTATGAACACCAATGACTCTTCCTCCTCGAACCACCTCCTCCTCCTCCTCCGAAATAAGAGAAGTGAGAGGAGTCTTCTTTTCTTCCTCCTCCTCCTCCTTATAATCCTTTTTCTCTTCCTCATTCTTTCTCATACTTATGCATAACACACACACACACACACAGAGAGAGAGAGAGAGAGAGAGAGAGAGAGAGAGAGAGAGAGAGAGAGAGAGAGAGAGAGAGAGAGAGAGAGAGAGAGAGAGAGAGAGAGAGAGAGAGAGAGAGAGAGAGAGAGAGAGAGAGAGAGAGAGAGAACAGGGATATACAATGCGAAGTGTTTGCTTGTAGAGGAGGAGGAGGAGAAGGAGGAGGAGGAGGCGGAGGAGGAGGAGGAGGAGGAGGAGGAGAAACAATAATAAAAGTAATACAAGAAAGAAATGAAAAAGAAAAGAAAGAGATGATGGTGACGAAAAATGAAAAAGAGAAAGAGGATGAGGAAGGGAAGGAATGAAGAAGAGAGGAAGAGGACTGTCAGGAAGAGGAGGGAGAGACACATGGGTCAAGACTTACGAGTTCTTCCTCCTCCTCCTCCTCCTCCTCCTCCTCACTGACCCTTCCTAAACATTCCCTTCTGTCCCTCCTTAGGCCTTGTTTCCCTTCACTGCCACACCTCTTCCTCCTCCTCCTCCTCCTCCTCCTCCTCCTTTTCAGTTCGTCAAGCCCTCAAGTGTGAAATCTTAACACGTCAGAGAAATAGAAAGGAAGAAAATACAGCACACACACACACACACACACACACACACACACACACACACGATCTAATTTAACTACTCTAACGTTCATGACTCTCTCTCTCTCTCTCTCTCTCTCTCTCTCTCAGGCTGCTATACACAAAACCTTCCCTTCCTTTCTTCCTTTTCTTTCTCCTCTTCCCTCTCTTTTCTCCCTCCCTCAATTCTCACCCCGCCTCCATACAACCACAATCAGGCCCTCCTCCCTCCCCCCCTCACACACACATTGGCACTCTCCCCCAGCCTTTGAGTCACAGTAGATTGGTTGGCACTCGACATAAGAATAATAATAATAATAAGAAGAAGAAGTGGGAGAAGGTTCGGGGTAGCATTTCGTTGTGTGATTGTGTGTGGAATTGGAAGAGAAGGAAAAAAACAGACATGAAGAAGCGGAGGAAGATGATTCTGATGATTCTGATGAGTAGATAAGATGAAGTTATTGCTACAGTTATGATGATGAAGAATAGAAAGATAATGCTGATGGTGACAATGAACAGAAAGAAGAAAAAGATGATTGTGACATTGGCTATGACGAATTAACTGAAGACAAGGATAATGATAATGGTGATCATGACTAGAAAGTAGAGGAACAAAAAACAGAAACAAAGGGAAACAGGAGAATGTATAAAAAAATCTGTCGACCACATGAAAAAAACAAAAAAACAAGAGAATCAACTACAAAAATAATAACTCAACAGCAACGACAACAACATTAACAAGCTCACGTGGGCGCCAGGTAGTGACGGTGACGCGGACAGGTAACGAGACTCACCTGGAGGAAGGAGGGAAGAGAAAGGTGTTAGAAATAATAATAATAATAATAATAATAATAATAATAATAATAATAATAATAATAATAATAGATATAACAAAATAAATTAAACTGAGACTTTCTGGAGCAACGAGAGAGAGAGAGAGAGAGAGAGAGAGAGAGAGAGAGAGAGAGAGAGAGAGAGAGAGAGAGAGAGAGAGAGAGAGAGAGAGAGAGAGAGAGAGAGAGAGAGAGAGAGAGAGAGAGAGAGAGAGAGAGAGAGAGACTATGACCCAGCCCTGATGAGACAACCAGCATGCAGAAAAATAATTAAAAGGTCATGACACGCCGGGAAGACGAGTGGAGATTAGTGGAGACGAGTAAGTGGAGAATGAGTCTTATTTAAGGAGAATTAGGGATGTGCATGACTAGACACGAGAGAGAGAGAGAGAGAGAGAGAGAGAGAGAGAGAGAGAGAGAGAGAGAGAGAGAGAGAGAGAGAGAGAGAGAGAGAGAGAGAGAGAGAGAGAGAGAGAGAGAAATAATTAGCGTGACAGGTAGTAATAAAGATTGCGTGATAATTAAATTACGGAAGAGAGAGAGAGAGAGAGAGAGAGAGAGAGAGAGAGAGAGAGAGAGAGAGAGAGAGAGAGAGAGAGAGAGAGAGAGAGAGAGAGAGAGAGAGAGAGAGAGAGAGAACCCAAACCCAAGAAGCGATACAATCTGAGACGGGATGGAGAAGAAAAAGGAAGAATGGAACGTGAAGGAGGAGGAGGAGGAGGAGGAGGAGGAGGAGGCGACAGTTTTAGGATTACGTGGTCTTGTGGTTAAGTTGAGAGGGGTCTTTGCCCTCCCCCCTCTGCCTCCTCCTCCTCCTCCTCCCTCCACTCCCTCCCCCTTTCCCTTCTCTCTTCCCCTCCCAAATTCACATCCACGCCCAAACCACACCGTTCTTCTCTCTCTCTCTCTCTCTCTCTCTCTCTCTCTCTCTCTCTCTCTTCTATTCTTCTTTTTCCATTCGTTTTTCTCTCTCCCTCTCTCACAATGTTATCTCCTTTTTTTCTTCCTCATCCATTTCAATTCCTCTCTCTCTCTCTCTCTCTCTCTCAGCATGTACATTTCTTTTACTCTTCAATACTCAGTCATTTATTAAGCTTCCTCCTCCTCCTCCTCCTCCTCCTCCTCCTCCTCCTCCTCCTCGATCACTACTACGTTCTCATCACAGGGGCACGGTCTCTATTATCACTTCCTCCTCCTCCTCCTGACCTAGACCTTGCCCTCCCTTCCTCTCCAACCTGTTCTCCCACGCATCCTCAACACAACACACAGGGAAGGAGTTTATGTCATCTGCACCACTGGGTCATCTCCTTATCCTCCTCCTCCTCCTAGCATGTTTTTAAATTCACTTTTACTTGAGAGAGAGAGAGAGAGAGAGAGAGAGAGAGAGAGAGAGAGAGAGAGAGAGAGAGAGAGAGAGAGAGAGAGAGAGAGAGAGAGAGAGAGAGAGAGAGAGAGAGAGAGAGAGAGAGAGAGAGATACAATAATACTAACTCGATATTCAAAACAAAGAAAATATACGATAAAGGAAACACGCAAAACAGATAGAAAGTCAACACTATAATTTGAGAAAAGTTCAATGCTACTGATGACGGAAGGGACAAAAAAGAGAAGAGAGAAGAGGAGGAGAAAAAGAACGAGAAATGGTAAGAAAATGAGTTAGAGAAAAAAAAATTGTGACTGAAAATAAATAATAATAATAATATGGAAGAGGAAGAGAAGTGATGATGATGATGAGGAGGAGGAGGATGTAGCTAAAGAGGAAGAAGATGAGAGAAAATTAACACCTTAGAATCAACACGAGAAAAAAAAATGAAAAGAAAATTAGGAGTTAAAAGAAAGACAAAGAAAACAAGACAGTTCACTTAACATTAAGAAAATTATAATTACAGCAAAGGAAAATACTTTGACTCTTAGATAAGGAGAAAAAAATAGAGAAAGATTTAAGAATATATACAAAACGTGAGGCGACGAAGTTAAAAGAACGCTAGAACATCACGACACACACACACACACACACACACACACACACACACACACACACAGGGGAAGCAATTCGAGTATAACTATTACAATAAGAGAGAGAGAGAGAGAGAGAGAGAGAGAGAGAGAGAGAGAGAGAGAGAGAGAGAGAGAGAGAGAGAGAGAGAGAGAGAGAGAGAGAGAGAGAGAGAGAGAGAGAGTTAATGAAGGTGAAGAGAGAAAGTGAAGTGAATGAAGAAAATGGGGAAAGAAGATAAATATTGAGGGAAGGAGGAAAAGGGAAAAAGAGGAGACTGAAGAAAAGAGAAAACAAAGATGAAGGAAATTGACAAAGATGATAGAAAAGAAAAAACAAAACAAAAAGGATGGAGGAAAGACAAAACCTTGAATCTACACTTAATTAATCTTCACTTAATTCATCTACACCACCAACACCACCACCTTCACCACCACCGTTTGTGAATGATTGGAATAGGGGAGAGAAAAAAAAAGAAGTGCAACGAAGAAAATGGAGGAGGGAAGAGAGAAAAAGAAGGGGGAGGAAAGTGGACGAATAATGAGGGACAGGGGGAAGGGAAGAGTGAGGGACAGTGGAGAGCAGTGAAGCTTAAAAAGGCAGGTAATTAGCAGGTAAGAGGAGACCAGGTGAGCGGATTACCTCCACCTGACGAAGGGGAGAGAGGGAGGGAGGAAGGGGAGGGAAGGGAGGGAGGGAACAGAAGGGGAGTAGGGGGAGGAGGGGAAGGTGAGTGAGGAAAATTGAGAGCCAAGAGGGGAGAGAGGGAGGGAAGGGGAAAGAGTAGAATATGAGGAATGGAGGAGAGTGAGAAGGAACACAAAAGAACACAAAGGAAGAACAAACAATAGCAGACCTGATGGAGAAGGGAAAAGAGGAGGAAAGGGAAGACAAGGAAGGGAGAAGGGAGTATGTGAAGGAAGAACAGATAAATGAAGAGAGAGAGAGAGAGAGAGAGAGAGAGAGAGAGAGAGAGAGAGAGAGAGAGAGAGAGAGAGAGAGAGAGAGAGAGAGAGAGAGAGAGAGAGAGAGAGAGAGAGAGAGAGAGAGAGAGAGAGAACCTTCCTCCCCTTCTTCCTTCCTGTGCTCTCGAACTTCCTCCCTACACACATATTTCCTCCTCCTCCTCCTCTTCTTCTTCTTTTACAACTTCCGTTTCTCCTTTATTTCCTTCCTTCCTCGGCGCCTAATATTCTTCTTTTACCTAAACCACTGTCTTCCTCCTCTTCCTCTTCCTCTTCCTCTTCCTGATCCTCGTAACTCACCTGTTGTCTTCTTCATTAAACCTTTTTCTTCCTCCTCCTCCCCCCCTCCTCCTTCCTCTTCCTGCTTCTCCACCTCTTCCCGCCTCTACCGATATCACCACCACCACCACAAGCTCTCGGTCTCCTCCTCCTCCTCCTCCTCCTCCTCCTCCTCCCTCAAGCACGCCTAACAACACCCTCGCCCACAACTTTCCATTGTTTGCAAAATACCAAACTTAATCTCCATCTCATCTCCCTTCTTTTCCTCCTACTCCTCCTCCTACTCCCACTCCTCCCTTCTATTCCTCCCCTCTGCCATACATTTTTCAATCTTCTTTCACGCATTCATGTACGAGGAGGAGGAGGAGGAGAGAGGAAATTGGACCTGGAGTTTCTATTATGACCAGATGGTGAGAAAGCTGTGGTGGTGGTGGTGGTGGTAGTAGTAGTAGTAGTAGTAGTAGTAGTAGTTATTGATGCTAGTAATGTTGGTTATGAGTTTGCCGTGTCATTGAAACGAAGGAGGAGGAGGAGAAAGACACAAGAACGTAATGACGTAAGGAGTCTGCAAGAAGCTGGTTGGCCTATACAAAGCAGCTCCTGTAATCCTAACCCCACCTTACCTCACTATCCATGAATTTATCCAACCTCTTCTTGAATGTATATATGGTATTGGCACCCACAACATGACAGCCAAGCCTCTTCCATTCATCAACAACCCTATTGGTAAACCATTTCTTACTTATGTCTTTACTGAATCTGAATTATCTAACTTAAAACCATTGCTGCGTGTCCTACCTGGTTCTTTTACAACCGAAACCCTATTGACATCCCCTTAATTAAAGCCTTTCATCCACTTATAGACTTCGATAAGGTCTCCTCGCAACCTTCGCCTTTCAAGAATGTAAATTTAGATGCTTTTGTCTGTCCTCGTAAGACAAGTTTCTCACCCGTGACAGAAAATAAGGACAATGGAAGGAGTGATAGAAAGGGAGAGGGGGGGAGAGAGAGAGAGAGAGAGAGAGAGAGAGAGAGAGAGAGAGAGAGAGAGAGAGAGAGAGAGAGAGAGAGAGAGAGAGAGAGAGAGAGAGAGAGAGAGAGAGAGAGAGAGAGAGAAAGTAAGTTCGATTTCTTTCATGAAACAAAAAAAAAAGAGAAAAATGTCTAAAATAATATTAATTGAATCACATTAAAATCATATTACGCTCCTTAACTTTCCCCCTTCCCCTCCTCCTCCCCTCTCACCCCTCCTCCTCCTCCTCACCCCTTTCCTCAACCACCTCCCCTCCCCACCTACCACTCTCCTTCCCCACTCTCCCCTCCCTTCCCCTCCCCCCCTCCCTGTCTCATTAATATTCGGAGAAACTTTCGTCATGATATTCAGTAAAAGTAAAAGATTGTACTTTCCTCTCTCTGTGTGTGTGTGTGTGTGTGTGTGTGGTTCACTGACTTTAATCAATTTAACCATTTTGGGGCAGAATTCCCACGCATGAACAAAAGCCGCATCTCTCTCTCTCTCTCTCTCTCTCTCTAAATTGATACACCTGGCCTCCGTTACTTGTCAGAGGGATTGTGGGATAGTGGAAACGAGGGGGAGAAAATCAGAGAGAGAGAGAGAGAGAGAGAGAGAGAGAGAGAGAGAGAGTGAGAGGTTATAATCTCTCTCTCTCTCTCTCTAACCCTCATCCCCACCCTATCCCAGACAACATCCCTTTACCCTCCTCCTCCCTCTCCCTCCTCCCTCCCCCTCCTCCTCCCCCCTCCTCCACCCACATCACCCCTTCGCCCTAGAATGACCACCAGGATCTGATGAGCAATATTGAGCTCTCTCTCATTTGGATAGGGAAATCACAGAAAAGATAGGAAAACAGAAGAAGGGAGATGAGAAAGTGGATAAGAAGAGGAGAATGAAAGGAGAAAAGGAAGAAGAAAAGAAGGAAGAGAAGGAAACGAAAGGAAAGAAAAGAGGAAGAAACGAGGAGGACGAAAGGAGAGCATAAAGGAGATTAGGTTTGGAAGGATGGGGAGGGAGAAAGGAGGAGGAGGAGGAGGAAGAGGGAGAGAGGGAGGGTGGAAGAGGGAGAGAGAGAGAGAGAGAGAGAGAGAGAGAGAGAGAGAGAGAGAGAGAGAGAGAGAGAGAGAGAGAGAGAGAGAGAGAGAGAGAGATACAACCTTGCTCTTAACTTCTTCCCTCTCTTCTCACAGATTATCATGTTATAAATTCTCTCTCTCTCTCTCTCTCTCTCTCTCTCTCTAACAAAATACTGTTTAGACCATTATTTCTGGGGAGTCAAGAACTCACTGAGGAAGAGGAGGAGGAGGAGGAGGAGGAGGAGGAGTAGGAGGAGGGAAACAAAAATACGAGAGAAGGATTACCAGAGCAGACTTTTGTGTGTGTGTGTCTCCTAACAACTACAACTTTTCCCCCCGCATTCTCTCTCTCTCTCTCTCTCTGAAATGCCAAGATGTCACCTCTGTTCCCGTTATCCTCCTCCATCTCTACCCCTCCCCCCCCCTTCCCCCTCACCTCTACTCCTCCACCCTCCTCCTCCTCCTCCTTTCCTCCACTATCTCCTCCATTACCATAAGCTACACATCAGGAGTGTCACCTCACCATCCAACACCACCCCCACCTCCACATCTAGTCTACATACATAAACCTCTCTCTCTCTCTCTAAGGAATTTTGATCTGGAATTTAGTATGTTGTTTTCTCTCCAAATTTATAGGCGGGGCGTGGTTGGGGAGGGGAGGGGAGGGGGAGAAGAGAAGGGATGGGAGGTGGGGTGGGGAGGAGGAGGTGGGTAAAAGGGGGGGGAGGGTGTGGCAACTTGCTAAGTAATGTGACATATTTGAGACAGAGACAGAGAGAGAGAGAGATAGAGAGAGAGAGAGAGAGAGAGATAGAGAGAGAGAGAGAGAGGGGGGGTGGGGGGTAGGCTAAAGGCAGGTAGGCGTTGGCTGCAGGTTCCCCTCTCACCTTTGACCTGCCCCCCTCCCCCATCCCCTCCCTCCCCTTTCCCCACAACCCCCTCATCTAATCTTCACCCCACGCAATAATTAGCACACCTTTCCTCCTTCCCCAATCCCCCCACTCCCCATTTCCACACCTCATCTCCCCAACCCGCTCATCTCCACCTCCCCAATTTATTTCCAAATCACCCCATCTCCCTAACGTGTCATAACCCCCCTTCACCCCCAACTTATCTCCCCACTCCAACTCTTCCCACCCCATCTCCTTCCCACTTCACTTCCATCCCTAACTTATCTCCCCAACCTTGAACCTCATATCGATATCTACCACCCCTTCTCCCACCCCCCTACAGGTCTCCCTCCCTCTCTCCCCCACCCTTAAAACTCTCCATATACACCCCTTCCCTCACCCCCTTCCTTCACTCCCAACCTTTCCCTCCCTACCCACAAGCTCCTCTACTCCCCTGCCATCAGTCCTATTCCACGGGCTACTCCCCACAGTCATTCTTCTACATCTTATTTATCCTTCGTCTTTTTTTTCCCTCTTCATTTTTCTCTATTCTTTTACCTTTTTTCTTCCTTCACCTGCTTCTTCTTCTTCTTCTTCTTCTTCTTCTTCCTCTTCTTCTCTTCCTCCTCCTCGTAACACTCCTTTTATTTTCTTCTCTCTCTGCTTCTTCAACACAAGAGCCTATTGCCCCCCCCCCACCCCCGCCCACGCCCACCCACTTACTCTCTAAGTGGGCGGAACCTCCCCTCGTGGGCGTCTGTGGAATGTCTTTTTATTTGTTCTCTGTTTTTATTTAATATTTCAAATTTGGTGAATGTTGCTTTTCTTTATACAAACATTTTCTGCATTTTTCTGATTTCTTTGTCTTGTTTTCTTTGTCTTATGTTATTTTTTTTAGTATTCCAATTCTCATTTTATTTTTTTCTCGTTAGTCTCTTTTTCTCTTTTTTTTTTCTTTCTATTCATTTTCATCTTTCTTCAGCTTCTTTATATAATCTTTCTTCTCCTCGTAGGCCTTCTTTCCTCATTTTTATTTTCTTCTCCTTCCTGACTTAATTAGTAGAGGTTATATCCTTAAAATTCCCTTCCTCCTCCGCCTCCTCCTCCATTCTTAGGCCTCTCGACCCCAGCTCCCTCCCCCCCCCATCACAAGTAACAGCTACCCCACCCCCCATCTCTCCCTTCTAAATGCCCCAACTAACACCAATCCACACACACACACACACACTTTTTCTCTCCAGTTCAAACCACTCCATTTATCCCATTCTCTCCCTCCTTCTCTCCTTTCCCCTCCTTCTTTTCCTCCATCCCCACACCTTCCATTTTCATCCCTAAACACCTCCCAATCATCCTCTTCCTGTTCTCCCCTTCCCCTCTTCCCCTCTCCTATCCATACTCCCTTCCATTATCACCTCTTCTTCAAACAATACAATGACGCCTTCCCCAACCTCGTCCCCTCAACATTACTTCTTCCTCCCTAAAACCCTCACTTCCCTTCCCTACTCTTTGAACACTTCCCCAAAGACTTCCTCGCAAACTGTCTCTTCAAAGCTCTATGAAGTGGGGAAAAGCAATGATGGGGAGGAAGGAAAAGGGGAAGAGAGAGAAGGAAGGAGAGAAAAGGGGAGAAGGGCGAGGGAGAGAAAAGAGGTAAGAGGAGAATGAGGGAGAGGGAAAGAAGGAAAGAGGAAGAAATGAGACTAGATGAGGAAGGGGAAATAAGAGAGAAGGGAAGGGAAAGGAAAAAAAGGAAGAAAAGAGAAGAGGAGTAAGATGAGGGAAAAGAGAGAAAGAGAAGGGAAGAGAGGAGAGAATGCCGGTCACTCAAACCATGTGTCTTCTTCCTCCTCCTCCTCCTCCTCCTCTGAGTCATCGCCGCCAACCCCAGGAAACTCGCCTTACACAAACAATTACAAATTACCTGGAGACAAGCGCTTAATGACTCCACACAAACACTCGGGTAATTATCACACAGGTAAATAAACACAACAAAAAAAGCAATTAAAAGCAGGTAAAAATACAGGTGACTGCTCCTGGTATTACCTCTACCACAACTAATAATAATAATAAGAAGAAGAAGAAGAAGAAGAAGAAGAAGATGAAGAGGAGCAAGAACAGATATGGTGACGGTAGTGGTGATGGAGATAATGCTAATGGTGTTGATGGTGGTGATAGTGATGGTGATAGTGGTGGTATTGGTGATAATATATGAGAAAAACGAAGAGGAAAGAGAAGAGGAAAATAAGGAAAAAGAAAAGGAAGAACATGAACAGTAATTACTTCTACAACAAAAAAAACATAAATAAGAACGAAAGAAAATGGAGAAAGAAAATGATAAGCTGTCAAAATAAATAATTCCAGTGATAATAATGGACAAATAGGAAGGAGAAAAAAATAATGATGAATAGAGCGAGGCGAAGATAATGATGATAAAGCAAGAAATGGGAAAAAATGAAGACGCGGAAGAATAGAGTTTAAAGAAAATAATACAAACAAAGGGAAAAGAAAAAAAATATATAAAAATGTAATTATAAAAAATAAAATACAAAAGAAATTACACGAATATTTCACACACACACACACACACACACACACACACACACACACACACACACACACACAGCGACAATACTAATATAGAAAGGAAATCCACAAAAAAAACATTGAAACAAAAAACTATAATACGGAAATAAAAAGAAAGAAAAATAGAACGGAAGGAGAGATAAATAATGAGACAAAGAGAGAATGATGGAGGGGAGGAGGAATGAAGGGGTGGGGGATTGAAGGAAGGAGAGGAGGAAAATAGGAAGGAAGAAGAAATGGGCAAAAAAGTGAGGAGGAACGGAAGAGAGAGAGAGAGAGAGAGAGAGAGAGAGAGAGAGAGAGAGAGAGAGAGAGAGAGAGAGAGAGAGAGAGAGAGAGAGAGAGAGAGAGAGAGAGAGAGAGAGAGAGAGAGGGAAGAAACCGTGGCGTGGATACAATCTGATTCCACAAACAAAGAATTCTCTATCAACTTGTGAAACTCTCCCTCCTCCTCCTCCTCCTCCTCCCTCGAAGCCATTGTTATGAGGGAGGGAGGGAGGGAGGAGAGGTGGAGGGAAGAGTTAAGGTGGAGGAAAGAGCTGGGAAGTATAGGAGGAAAGAGGAGGAGGAGGAGGAGAGAATCGCTTTCCCTCACTTCTCATTCCCTTTGAACGGTACTGCTTCCTCCCTCCTCCTCCCTTCTGTATCTCTTACTTCCTCCTCTTCTTCCTCAGCCTCCTCCTCCTCCTCCCCCTCCTCTTCTTCCGTAGACGCCAATGACCGCAAGGAGTATGTTCATGATGGTCTCTCTCTCTCTCGGTAATATGAGTATGCACATTTGAGTCCTTTATGGCAGCATTATCCTCTCTCTCTCACGCCCTTTCTGCACTGAGATTCCTCATCTTTTCGCTCCCACTGCTTATTCTCTCTCTCTCCTCCTCCTCCCCCTCCTCCTCCTCCTGTTCACTGCTTCCTGCCTCCTCATCACGAACCCCTCCCTTCCTCCTTCCCAGCCTAATTTTCCTCTTCCTTCTCCTCCTCCTCCTTCTCCTCCCACACAACACCGACGAAAGTCGTCACCCTTTAAACTAGTAAAAAGAAGGAGGAGGAGGAAGTTCACTGGAACCTACTGATGGAAGGACGAATGAGGGAAAGAGAGAAGGGAAGGGAAGGGAAAGAAAGGGAGGGGTAGGAAAGGAAGAAGGGGAGAGAAGCGGACATGCGGGCAGTGAAGGGAAGATTAATGGTTGCTTGAGGGAAGAGAAAGGAAGAGAGAGAGGGAGGAGTAATGAAGGAATGGAGGTTTAGGAGGAAGAAGAGGAGGAGAAGCAAGAAGAGAGATATTCGGGTAGTTAGGAGGGAGGGAGGAATAGAAGGGAAAAAGGAGGGAAGGAGGGTGGGAGGGAACTAATATGAAAGTATAGCCAAGGACGTGAAAATAAAGACGGTGGAAGTGAGACAAGAAAAAAAAACAAGGGGAAATAAAGACAAATGAAGTAAAGGAAAGCAATAAGAAAAATATTAGGAGAATATGGACGGGTGAAGTGGAAGAAAGACAATGAAAACCTGGGGGAAAACGATAAGGAGAAATGAAAGGAGGAAAAAGAGTAGGATCTTCATAGGATCTTCATAGATAGAAAGAAAAGACGGAAACATGTAGAGTTTACGAAGGAAAAAAAGAAAGAAATTATAAAAGGGAACTCGAGCGGAACAAGAGGGAGTTAAAATATAGGTAGATAAGAAAAGAAGGGAACATAGAAAGAACATG
>NC_066509.1:4432929-4442929 GCF_024679095.1 Eriocheir sinensis | reverse complement strand
GGTAAGAGGAATATGTCGAAAAGGAAGAGGAGGGAAAAAGAGGCAAGTTGATGGAGAAAGAGAAAAAGGAGAAGGAAGGAAGAAAAGGGAAGGAGGGAAGAAAAAGAGGCAAGTTGATGGAGAAAGAGAAAAAGGAGAAGGAAGGAAGAAAAGGGAAGGAGGGAAGCAAAAAAGGGAGGAGGTAAGAGAGGAGGAAGGAGACTATGGAGGGAAAGTTCCTTCTAAGGCACGTTTGCGCTCTCTCTCTCTCTCTCTCTCTCTCTCTCTCTCTCATGTCTTACTTGACTATACTTTCCCCTTTTCTTCTTCTTCTTCTTCTTCCTCCTCCTCCTCCTCCTCCTCCTCCTCCTCCTCCTCCTCATCATCATCATCATCATCATCATCATCTTCCTTCTCATTAACAGAAGAAGAAAAAGAAGACCAGATGCCAAAGGAAAAGGGATAAAGGGGGAAAAAGACGAGAATTACATAGAATTACATAGAAAATCAGACCACACAGACCCCATGGTCCAGACTAGGTGGTCTGTCCTTAAACCTAAGTGATTCTACATTAATCAGATGGCTCCAAAACGTTGCATTTCAACTCGTTAATATTAAGTTGAAGGAAGTGACGGTCGAGCTTGTTTTTAAAGGAGTCAATCGTGTTACACTGGACCACTGAAGATGGGAGCTTATTCCATTCTCGCACTACAACGTTGGTGAAGAAAAATTTGGTGCAGTCTGAATTTACTTGTCTACATTTGAGTTTTATGCCATTGTTCCTCGTTCGCAAAATGTCATCGATCATAAACAATTTTGTTCTGTCTACATTCGTGAAATCATTAAGTATTTTAAAGCATTCGATCAGTTTTCCTCGAAGGCGACGTTTCTCAAGAGAGAACATGTTAAGGGTGGAAAGCCTTTCTTCGTAGGATTTGTTGCGCAAGGAAGGGATCATTTTTGTTGCCCGACGCTGAACACCTAATTTAGCAATGTCCTTTGCATGGTGGGGAGACCAAAACTGTACCACATATTCCAAGTGGGGTCTGACTAAACTATTGTAGAGCGGAAGTATTACATCTTTATTCTTGAATAAAAAGTTTCTTTTAACAAAGCCCAACATTCTGTTCGCTTTATTTGCTGCATCGATGCATTGCTGTGAGAATTTGAGGTTTGACGCTATTTTGACCCCAAGGTCCCTAACGCATTGAACGCTGCTGAGTTTAACGTTTTAAGAGAGAGAGAGAGAGAGAGAGAGAGAGAGAGAGAGAGAGAGAGAGAGAGAGAGAGAGAGAGAGAGAAGTGCGCGTGAGGGAGGAAGAAACACATGAGTAAACTTCTTAGGGAGGAAGATGGAGGGAAAGGAAGAGGGGAGGGAGGGAGGAGGAAGGGAGAGAGAGGAAAGGAGGGAAGTAGGTACGTGAGAAAAAAAGAAGGGGAGGAGGAGGAGGAGGATGGAAGTGAGGAAAACAAAAAAATGGAGAGAGAGAGAGAGAGAGAGAGAGAGAGAGAGAGAGAGAGAGAGAGAGAGAGAGAGAGAGAGAGAGAGAGAGAGAGAGAGAGAGAGAGAGAGAGAGAATTAAGGGGCAGAGGCTGAAGGTTGGGTCACGGGCGTGGGAGGGGTCAGGAGGAGGAGGAGTAGGAGGAGCAGGAGGAGGAGGAAAAGGGAGGAGGAGGAGGAAAAGGAAGACGAAAGCAAAATTATTGAAAAGGAAAAAGATAAACAAACAAGATGAAAGAACAAGAACAAGCACAAGAAGAACAGGGAGAAAATAATAATAAAGAAAACAAAGAAACGAAGAAAAGAAAATAAGAAAAGCCAAGAAAACAATTATAAGAGAAAAACAAAAAAAATAAAAGGGAGAGAGAAGGGAGGTAAGTGGAAAGGGTTAAGAGAGAGGAAGAGAGGGAGGGAGAGAGAGAGAGAGAGAGAGAGAGAGAGAGAGAGAGAGAGAGAGAGAGAGAGAGAGAGAGAGAGAGAGAGAGAGAGAGAGAGAGAGAGAGAGAGAGAGAGAGAGAGAGAGAGAGAGAGAGAGAGAGAGAGAGAGAGAGAGAGAGAGAGAGAGTAGGGTTAGTGAGGGAGAGAGGGAAGATATGGAGGGAAGGAGGAAAGAGGAGACTAATAACCCGTGTCTCGCGAGGGGAGGTCTGGAGGGAGGAAAAGAGGGGAGGAGGAGGAGGAGGAGGAGGAGGTCGAAGAGGAGAAACAACCGAGAAAAACAGAACAGAAAAAGTGAAGGAAATATCAATGTAAGGAAAACTGCTCTCTCTCTCTCTCTCTCTCTCTCTCTCTCTCTCTCTCTCTCTCTCTCCAAACAGATATAGAAAGATAAGATACAAAGACATACATAAATAGACAGATAGAAAGATAAACAGACTGACAGACACACGCAGACATTTATAAATTTTGACAGACAGACAGACAGAGACAAAATAAATGTGTTGTCAATCCATTATAACATGAAATTAGACCTGGCAAAACACGTGGAAAAAGACACTGCTCCCCCACCTCTCTCTGTCTCTCTCTCTCTCTCTTTCTCTCTCTCCTCCTGTGTCACGTATCTCCCCTCTTCCTTTTCCTCTCTCTGCTTTCATCTTCCCCTCTATTTTTTTTCTTCTCTCCCTTCTGTATCTTCTCCCCTTCACTTCCCTCTCCTCTTTTTCCCTTTCCCTTCTCCTATGGTCCCTCCTTCCCCTCCCTTCCCTTTTCCTTCTTTTCTAAACTCGCTTTTTTTTTTAACTCTTCCCTTTATTTCTTCATTACTATTCCTCCTCTGTAATTTTCTTTTTTATTCTCCATCTCCTCTTTTTGTCTTCCTCAAAAGTCATCTCCCCCTCTTCCTCTTCCTCCTTCGTCCTCTTTTTTTTTTTAATCCTCCTCTTCCTCCTCTCCCTTCCTCACGGGTCACCTTAATCTTTCTCCTTCTCCTCCCCTCATTTCCTTGTCTCTTCCCCTCCTCTTCTTTATGCTTCTTACGTTCACCTCCTTTTTTTATTCTTTCTCTTACCTCCTTCCCTTCTCTCTTTTTACCTTTTTTCCTCTCTTCATTATCTTTAAACTTCTTCCTTCATTCCTACTTTTTTCCTTCTCTTTCCTCTTCCTCTCCTTCTACCTCCTCCTCCTCCTCATGCGAAACCCCACAAACCACCTCAAGCCCCAGGAATAGAGATAAGGGGGGGGAGGGGCAATGGAAGAGGAGGAGGAGGAGGAGGTATGGGCTATGGGAGAAAGGGGAGCGACAGTAGAAAAGGTAATCAGAGCGAGAAGTCAAGGGGTAGGGAAGGGAAGGGAAGGGAAGGGAAAGGGGAGAGGGGAGGGGAGGGATGGGGAGAGAGGGGAAGTGAGGAGGAAGGGAATGGAGATAGGATGAGGTGGGGAAGGGGGCGTGTCTGGGATTTCCGCACACACACTCAACGTACAGCTATATTAAGTCAAATCAAGTTAAATCTCCTACTGCAATAACTACTACTACTTTTACTACGAAAAAGAAGAAGAAGAAGAAGAAGAAGAAGGTGTAGGAAAGATGATAAGACAAGAAGACAAAAAATGGATAACATGATAAAACTGTGACGATAAAAATTGTAAACAAATCTAATAATATAAACGACGACTGCAATAACAAAGTCTAAATAAATTGACGGGGAAAATAAATTCAGAACATGGATAATATAAAAAGCTAACAAAAAAATGGGAAATTCCAACAAAAGAAGAGAAAGTTAAGGACACGGAAAACAACAAAAGCACCGGGGATAATAACTTCAGAGCATGGATTATAAAACAAGCTAAAAAAAAATGGAAATAGCAAAAGAAGTGAAAGTTAGTTAAGGACACGGAAAACAACAAAAACATCACAACCAACAACAACAAGGGTAAGAACAACAACAACAGTCCAGGGAGTGTTGCGTCATAAGTCAGCCGGTCAGCCTGTCAACCAATCCCATCGCTTGTGTGTGTTGCGTCAGCCCTGTGTGTGTTCCAAGAAGAGGAGGAGGAGGAGGGGGAGGAGGACAGCGTTACGACAACCTTTCTTTCTTTATTTTTTTAAGGACAGTGTTACGACAAGCTTTCCTTCTTCATTTTTAAACTCTTGGAACTTTCTGTAATTCATTTTCCAGTTAGATGAAGTCAGTTTTCCTACTTTTAATTGTTCTTGTTGTTCTTCATATTTCCTTTTCTTGTTCTTGCTCTTGTTGTTGTTGTTACTGTTTCTTACTATTATTCGTCTTTATTATTAACATTTCGAGAGAGAGAGAGAGAGAGAGAGAGAGAGAGAGAGAGAGAGAGAGAGAGAGAGAGAGAGAGAGAGAGAGAGAGAGAGAGAGAGAGAGAGAGAGGAAGGCTCGGTGAAAAGGTGGGGGGGGGTGGAGGAATGTTCTCAGGCACGAAGGAATGGAGGGAAGGAGAGTGGCGGGGGAGGAGGGATGGAAGGAGGGAGAAGGAGGAGGTAAGAAGGGAGGGAGGAGAAAAGGAGACGGCGGTAAGGAGGGAGGAGGGAAGGAGCGGTATGAAGCTATGGTAATGTCTAAGGAAGAGGAGGAGGAGGAGGAGGTAGGGAGGGAGGGAGGCACCTTATATGAGGGAGGTTAGTACTCTCAAAAGGGCGGGAGGGAGGGAGGGAGAGAGAGAGACCGAGGAGAATGAGAGGAGGAGGAGGAGGAGGAAGGATATACGGAAGCAGGGGGGAGGGGGGGAGGAATCCTGTGGCCTTGGCAGTGACAATAGAGCATAGGCCTGATAGATACACACACACACACACACACACACACACACACACACACACACACAAGCATCAAACTATCGTGCTTGGTTGGTCATGTCTGGTTGTTCTCTCTCACCTGCTCCTCCTCCTCCTCCTCCTCCGCAGGTGTAGGAACGGTGGACAGCCTCGAGGTAGCATGAGTAAAAAATTAATTGTGTGTAGCAGGTGTTTCTTCTCCTCTTGCCTCCTCTTCTTCTTCATCCTCTCCTCCTTCTCCTCCTCCTTCTCCTCCTCCTCTTCGTCGTTACTCCTATTCCTCCACCTCCATTTTTTCCCTCCTCTTACTATCTTCTACCCTTGGTAAAACTCTTCCTCCTCCTCCTCCTCCTCTAGATACTTTTTCCTCCTTCTCTTCTTCCTCTTACTACTGTCCCGTGTTCCTCCTCCTTACTACAATCTTCATTCATCATTTTTTTGTTATACTTCGACTCCGCTAAATGTCAACCCTGTCTCCTCCTCCTCCTGCTACTACTACTACTACTACTACTACACATTACATACTATCAAATAATACTATGGGAGATATATATTTCTAAACCACAATAGTAGTAGTAGTAGTAGTAAAGATCATAACGGTGGTGGCGGTGGTTGTGAGGGTAGCGGTGGTGGTGGTGGTAGCGGTCAGGTCGCGAGGGTAGCGGCTAGCGGTACGGGTGGTTGTGGTGGTAGCGGTACTTGTAGTGGTAGTGGTAGCGGTACTGATGGTAGTGATGGTGGTGGTGGTGGAGGCATACCGGTAGAATTGGTGATGGGGTTGTTAGAGGTGGTAAACAATGGTGCAGTTATGGTAGTTCTAGTGGTGTAGATGATGGTGGGTGTTAGTGGTAGTGATGGTGGTATTAGTGGTAGCGGTGATGGTAGTGGTGTTCCCCATGGCAGCACCACCACCACCAACCCAGATCCTCAGGCATAACCCACTTCCATTCCTCCCGGCCCTCCTCCTCCTCCTCTCTCTCCTCCCAACAACCCAACCAGCCAGTCAGCCCCCCTCCTCCTCCCTCTCCTCCTCCTCCATAACCACCAGTAGCCACCCCCAAACCACCACCACCTCCACAACAGTTATCCACACACACAACCACCTCCACCATGGCCCCTACACCCCTTACACCTCGACTCTTGGAACTGTCACTTGCTACGCCTCAGCCACCCCCTCATCCAGGCCTTCTGTCACGTCAATCTGTCAGGGAGAGCTGCCACACTCTTACAAGTCCCCGTCAGCTCACCTCAAGCCCTGTAGGTCCATTGTGGTGGGTGGTAGTAGGTCTCTGCAGTGCTAGTGTTCTCCCTCAAGGGCTCAACATATGCCCCGCGGCAGTTCGGTCTCGTGTAGAAAGCGATTCCGTACTGTAGCCTCACATTTCACCGCGGACCAGCGCCTACGTCCCACACTCATCACTGTCTAGCCTGAACTGACTGGGTCTGGGTCTCTCCTCCCGGTCCGCCTCCCTCTCTCTCCTGTCTGTCTGAATGTATGTACGTATACGTGTGTCTGTGTGTGTGTACGTGTGTGTGTGTGTGTGCGCCAGTCTGGTGAACTAACCTCCTTGCCAAATGCCGCTATATAATACCACCGTCTCCATACCCCGTTTTCTACGATTATTTTCGGCATTTCACTCCATTTTCTGTGTTAGAGGGTAAAGTTCTGTACATTTTACCTCACTAGACCGAGATTGGTAAGCGTCAAGGTGTGTTTAATTGAGAGGCAAGACGAAGATGGAGGTGTTGTCCGTTCTCGCGAGTTAATTTGAGCAAGCGACACCCTGCATGCGGGTTGTCAGATTCACCAGCGACGCGGCGCCGACCTCCGCGTCTTCTTGGAGACTTTGATTCCTCCCTCAGGTAGAGAGAGAGAGAGAGAGAAGGTACTGAAAAGATCACTACCCCGGCCAAGGCAATGTTGTGAGTAGCAGAGGAAGGGAGTACAGGGGGATGGATGAAGGGGGGTAGGGGGTAAAGAGGAGAGAGGGGGTGATGGAGAAAATGCGAAATGATAGATCAATAATGAAAGTCTGCGAGAGAGAGAGAGAGAGAGAGAGAGAGAGAGAGAGAGAGAGAGAGAGAGAGAGAGAGAGAGAGAGAGAAGGAAAATCCGTGCTTGGCGCCGAATCTTCCACCACAAGTTTGCGTGGTTTGTCTGTCTGTCTGTATGTTCGTCTGTCTGTCTGATAGGCGGTGAGGCAGTTTTGACCCTCCGTCTATCCTCCCCTTCCTCCCTCCCTCCTCCCCTGCAACATCCACCCCCTGTCTACCTCCCTCCCCCATCCACTGGCTCCTTCTCCCTCTCTCCTCTCCCCCATATCTCCCTCCCAGCCTCTCTACGTAACCCCCTTCCTCCTCTCCCTTCATACTCTCCTCTCCCTCCCTCTCAGCATCCCTACCTACCCTACTCTCCCTCCCTCCCTCCTTACCCTCCTCTCCCCCTCCTTCCCTCCCTTACTTCATACCCTCCTTATCTCTCTCCCTCCCTCCCTTCCCCTCCCTCCTAAGAACGAGTGAGTGATATTGAGCATTATTATTATTACAGAGAAGAGGATTCGGGTTGGATTAAACTCGACTAAAAAGGATCAAGAGAGGGTTCAAGTCCTTAATCCTCTTTTTTTTTTTTATCAAGGAGGTTAATTTCTCGTCAGTGTGTGTGTGTGTGTGTGTGTGTGTGTGTGTGTGTGTGTTATTATGTCGGTTAGTGTCATGTTTTGTGATTGTGACATGGTGGTAGTAGTAGTAGTAGTAGTAGTAGTAGTGGTGGTGGTGATGGTGGGGGTGGGGGTGGTGGTGGTAGTGATGAAGTGCTTGTAGAAGTGTGGATGGTGTTGTTAGTGGTGCTGCGTGTTAAGGTGGTGATGACGTACAGTGGTGATACATTAACGGTGGTGCATTGGTGACGCATTAGTGGTGATGACGCTGTATTAGGTAGTAGTGAAATATGCCCGGTTTTGTTGGTACGGCAGAAAAGGTATACTCTCCTTACGGTGGTGATGATGGTAGTGGTGACGGTGGTTAATATGGTGCTGATGAGGTGCGGTTCAGAGTCTCATAGGAATGGTGACGTGTGAATGCATAAAGGTCAGAAGGATTGGTTGTCTAGCTTCTCCTCCTCCTCCGCCTCCTCCTCTGCTAACTGCTATATCAAGAGGAGGAAGGACAAGGGTTAGGAGGGGACATGAAGAACAAGGGAGTAAATGAAAGGGCGAACACAGGAAGCGGAAAGGGAGATAAGGAATGAGAGCAGGGTGAATCTAGTGGGTAGGAAGCTGAGGGGAGTGAAAGAGTGAGAGGAAGGATGAATTCAGAGTTGGGATATGGTGGAGCAAGGGAGTGAAGGGGAAGGGTGAATTTATGGAGTAAGAAGGGAGACAAAGGAACAAAAAAGACGGTGAATTTAAGGAGTAGGAGGATGAGGGAGCAAAGGAATGAGAGGAAGGGTGAATACAGGCAGTAATAGGGGAGAAAAGAAATGAAAGGATTAAATCATGTAGTAGGAAGATAAGGAAGATATGAAGGGAGAGCAAGGATGAATTAAGGGAGTAAAATGGGAAGGGAATAACTTAAGCTAAAGGGAGTGCAAGGAGCGTGTAGGACTTAAGTGCAGTGAGTGCGGGAGTGATTAAGGGAGAGAGGGAGAGTGAGTAAGTGGAGGGAGGGAGGAAGAGTAAAGTCAACTATAAACTGGCAATGAGTGAGAGGAGTGAGTAATGGAGGGAGTGAGGGAGTGAATGTATGAGGGAGGGGATAAGGGAGGGAGGTCACAGGAAGGAAGGACACGGAGGGAGGAAAAAAGGGTGGAGAGAGGAAGGGGAAAAAAGGGCGGAAGGAAAAATATATGGAGAGAATAGCGGAAAAACATAAAAAAAACAGGAAGAACAGAGAGAGAGAGAGAGAGAGAGAGAGAGAGAGAGAGAGAGAGAGAGAGGAAAATACACTGACACTAGATAATTATAAAGTGTACATAAGCAACACACACACACACACACACACACACACACACACATATGCACACAAGGGGACTATTATTTATTGTGTTAATTTATGTATTATCCTTCAAGATTAGAACGGCGGCGGCGGCGGTGATGGTGGCGACGGTGGTGGTGGTTGTGGTGGTGTTTCTCTCTCTCTCTCTCTCTCTCTAACCACAAATACCACCAGCACTCATAACCACCCCCACCACCACTATCACCCCCCCACCGACATCACCACCACTATCACCACCACCACCGCCCCCGCCACTGCAGCCGCCAATGACAACAACACCACCGTAACGTTAAAAATAAAAGACAGGAATGCGGAGAGGGGAAAAAAAAGTTAAATGTCTGATAATGTTGATGAGGAGGTATTAAAGGGACGATTGAGGAGGAGGAGGAGGAGAGAAAGAAAAAGAAGAGGAAGAAGAAGAAGAAGAAGAAGATGATGATGATGATGAAGATAAAAAAGAAGAAGAAAAAAGATATAGAAGACGAATAGAAAAAAAAAAAAGAGTTAAAAGAATAATAATGGCATAAAGAGAAGGAAGAGAAGGAAAAATAAAGTAATAATGTATAAGGAGGAAAAATAAGAGAAGATGAGAACGGACTAAGAGGATAATAATGAAGGAGGAGGGTTGTGTAGAAGGCAAAGAAGACGAAAGAAAAAAGAACTAATAAAAGGAAAAAGGACAAAATTAAAACAGACACACACACACAGCAGGTAAGCGGAAGCCCTCCTTACCTGTGATGGGGTTACCTGCTGCTAGATGAGTCCTGAGTAGGATATCAAGGTGGGGGAGATGGAGGGGGAGGGAGAGGAGGAGGAGGGGGAGGGGTTGGGGGAGGGGAAGGAGGAGGAAAATAAAGATTGTTCCCCATACCCGGATCTTTGAGAGAGAGAGAGAGAGAGAGAGAGAGAGAGAGAGAGAGAGAGAGAGAGAGAGAGAGAGAGAGAGAGAGAGAGAGAGAGAGAGAGACCTAACTTCATACTTCCCTTGAAAATTTAAAAAAAAAAAAATTCATAACATCATCACCTTCTTAACCTAACCTTCATTTTTTTTACGACGATAACTCATCTTTATCCTTTATCTAATCTTTATCACCTTATCTGCTGTGTCTTACTCTTCTAATCGGCCAGCATACTAGATTTTTCGTATTATTTAAGGACTTGCGCTGCGAACTTATGTAAACTGCTAAAGAAAAAAAGCATAGTTATCTTTTTTCCTTCTTTCATAACATTATCTTTTTTTTCTTTTAGTTTAGGCAAAGTCTTAAGTATTTACACAAGTTTGACAGTTTGAT
>NC_066509.1:4324518-4335545 GCF_024679095.1 Eriocheir sinensis | reverse complement strand
GAGTCTTGTGAGTGAGGCTGCATAATCTTAAGACGACTGAGTGGGTGACAACTGCCTAACTAATATATAGCCTCGTTTCAGTGTTCTTTAATGTTGTTTGTTGTTATGTGTGATTTCTGTGTTTGTCACAGCATAAAAATGCCTGAGATGATTAATGTAAAGCTTGGTTTGCCTGTTATTTTATGTTTTATTTGATTTGGTTTGATTTCCTGAATTTTGTTATGGTATTCAAATGTCTTTTTTTCTGTATTTATTAATGTTTAGCCTTGTCTTAGTGTTCTGTTTTGTATGATTTCCAGTAGTTTATCATCATATTATTGGGGTTGTTTGATATGTTGCCCTAAGTTATTTTTAGTCTTTTGTTATTTCCAACATAATTTTTTTACCAGTATCTTCTTTATCTGGTATTTATCTTGTTTTTTGTTGTTATTGTTGTTGAAGGTGGTGGCGGCGGTGGCAGTGGTGGTAGCATTTTCAAAAAGCTGTCAAGGAAATATATTTGAGGTGGACTTTCATGAAACACGCACACTAAACAAACAAACTACTTGAGTATCATTTCTATTCCGTGTCTCTCGCCTTCCCAGAAGCAAGAAAAAACTATGTAAATGTTAAGCCAATGACCCCACCTATTCTTCTTCCTTTCCTCTTCCTACTTCCTTTTTCCACTTCTCTCTCCTTCCAGTAGTACACTCCCTCCCTTGTTGCGTCCCTACCATAGCCCCATAACCTATTCAAAAGCATAAACCAACACTGCTCCGTCCCTGCAAAAAAAAAAAAAAAAAAAAAAAAACGTAAGCTGTCACCATAACTCCTTGCCACCCCACTGTCTCACTTTTGCCTGGTCTAGAAGCATAACCCAACCCTGTCCCGTCCCTGGAAAATGACCCTACCCTGTCAAATAGCATAAGTCCTATATCAAGCCCTGCTAGAGCCCCTTGTCCGGTCTAAAAACATAACCCTCTCCCTGACACGTCCCTGCAACAGTCTCTACCGGCTCTAATATCATAAACCCTTACTTTCTACTCCCTTTTCTCAACCCCTCCCCTGTCGAATAACATACGCCCCCCCCCCCCCCTCCTTCCATCTCTACCTCCCTGCTCCGCCCTTGCCCCAGCCCTCTTCCTAAACAAATGCAGCACCTTCCAGGCATCCATATCCAAGTTTTGCCCCATTTCTAAACCATTCTATTACCCCTCATCACTCATCCCACATTCCATCCGATTCCTGTCCTATCCTGGCCCATTCAACTGCTTCTTCTCTCGGTCTCCCTTCCCCTTTCCCTTACATCTAACTTTTGTCCCATAGATGAACCGCCCCATCCCATTCAATCACCCCCTTTCCATCCTCATCCCATCATTTATAGCCCATCCTGATCCACTCATTCTCAGTCTTTCCTTCCCATCACCCCCATCTTCGCCCTATCCCATCGATCCCCCCATCACGACCCGCCTCATCATCACCCCGATTATCACCTTTCCTCTCTTCCTCCTCCTCCTCCTCCTCCTCTCTCTATCACCTACCTTACTGTTACCTATCTCGCCCTGCCCCACACATACCTGCCCCATTCCACCCGGACTCTTGTGCGTGTGCGTGTGCGTGTGTGTGTGTGTGTGTGGAGACAATAATAGAGGCGCGCTGGGCGAAAACACATCACGTCTCCGGGGAAATGCGAGTCCACGTGAATATATAGAGAAAGGCTAATATTTTGTGGTGGAAGCCATCTCGGGCGGGGCGTGTGTGTGGCGTGGCGTCGCGGCGGAGGGCGGGTGAAGTCGATGGATGGCTCAGTGGATGGGGGTGAATGGATGAATGATGAGGTGGTTGTACGAGGTGTGTAAGAGGTATCTTTGAGGTGGCTGGCTGGCGCTGTTGATGGCTGGTGAGGTGGGTGAATGGATGAACAAAGGAATGGATGTCAAGGTGGATGTATGAGGTGTTTACGAAGTAGATGGGTGATTGATGAGGTGGATGAGTGATGATTGAGGGGTAATGTTTGTGCTTCCTTGTTTGTTTGTTTGGATGTACGTCTTAGTTTTGCTTGTGGGGGAAGTGGATGACGTTAATATGTTTGTTGAGGGTGCGGTTGATGTTTTTTAGTTTGCCTGTTTGTTGAGGTAGGGAGTGATGTTTGTGCAAATTTAGGTCACATAAAGCAATATTAGGAGGGCTATGGAACAATATTAGATCAGTTTGTAGCATGTCTCTTGATTTCTGTACAGGAGTGGTCTAAGTATCATTGTTACATCATTTTTATTATTATTACTATTATCCTTATCATTATCATCTTTATTATCGTAGCGAATGTTCCCGTTAAGCCTACACAGGTGATGTGCAAGGCAGGAAGCTGCACGACTCCTATTATCCGGGTTTCTGTCCGTATGCAAAATTGCTATTAAAGGATGATAAAAAGAGTTGATGATGGGTGACAATATGCATGACACAATTCTCTCTCTCTCTCTCTCTCTCTCTCTCTCTCTCTCTCTCTCTCTCTCTCTCTCTCTCTCTCTCTCTCTCTCTCTATCTATCTATCTATCTTTATCTTATGCTCAAACACATAAACAAGAAATACACAACCCATTCCACATTTCTTTCTACACTCAATATGGTCACAAACTAAATACTTGTTAAACCTATCTCTAATCCATTCATTTTTTCAACATTACATGAATCTGATACTACTACTACTACTACTACTAACACCGCTACTGCTACTACACCTAGAAATCACCTGGAACGTCGTAATTCGTCTGTGTCACCTGGGCGGAAAATAAAAAAATAGGTATAAAAATAAAGAGAACGAAAATCATGTCATGAATCCATTTGAATAACAACGAGACGACGTGTTGCAAACATGTGTGTGTGTGTGTGTGTGTGTGTGTGTGTGTGTGTGTGTGTGTGTGTGTGTGTGTTGGGAAGGATAGTGGGGAGTAAGGGGCTGGGGACAAGAGGAACGTGGGAAGGAAGTAGAGGAGAATTACGTGCGTAGATTCAAGCAAAATCGCAGTCATGCAAATATATCAACGTTAAAGGGAGAAAGAAAAGAGGGAAGAGGGAGGGAGGGAAAGAGGGAAAGAAGAGGGGAAAAAATAGCATAATCATCATCACCAGCAGCAGCATCTTCCTCTCGACACACCCAAAATATTGTTCCCGTGAGAGGTGCGAAGAGGGAGGGGAGGAAAGGGGGACTTGGACATGGGGTGGGGCAGGGGGATGGCGGGGATAGGGGGAGTATATAAGGAAGTGTAAGGGTAGGTAAAAGGAAGATGAGGAGGAAGTAGAGGAAGAGGAAGAGCGAGGGTGTACGGGTGCCCGGGGTGATTGAGGGAGCATGAGAGAGAACAACAGTAAAAGAGGAAGTGAAAAGAGAGGCAAAGTGTAAGGTCGTGAGAATATGTGTTTAAGGTTTGCATATATATATATATATATATATATATATATATATATATATATATATATATATATATATATATATATATATATATATATATATATATATATATATATATATATATATGAGTGAGGGTGTGTGAAGGGATGTAAGTATGTATGCATTAGGGAAGTGTGAGCGCGTGTGAGTATACATAAGGGTGCGTCAGTATGTGTGAGGGTGTCTAAAGTTTAAGAGTGTACGAGTGTAAGTATGCATGTGTGAGGATATATGAGTGTATGTATGTATGTATGTGTGAAGGATGTGAGAGCGTGTGTGAGGGAGTGAGAGCGTGTGCAAGGGTGTGTCAGAGCGTGCCTAAGGGTGCGTGCGTGTGCGTGTGCGTGTGCATGTGCGTGCGTGCGTCGCCTGTCAATGTGTGAAGCATACGAGGCAGGAAATATTGGGGTCGTTAGGATGCGAAGGTGACGTGTGGCGAGGCGGGGCGTGAGGGGCGGATGACTCGCAGGGGGGCTGTTCTCTCTCTCTCTCTCTCTCTCTCTCTCTCTCTCTCTCTCTCTCTCTCTCTCTCTCTCTCTCTCTCTCTCTCTCTCTCTCTCTCTCTCTCTCATACCTTCCTTTTAAGATCCAATTTTCGTTTCTCAATTGTCTCTCTTTCCTTTTTCCTCTTATTATTCACCTCCTCCTCCTCCTCCTCTTCTTCTTCATCTATCCTTCCTCTTCCTCTCCCACTCGTTTCCAATTCCTTTCGTGTCCTCCTCCTACCTACCTCCTTTTTATCTCATCTCATTTGTCATATTTATCTTTGCAGTCTTCTTCCTCCTCCTCCTCATCCACTTCTAGCTCCTCCTCCTTTCATTCGTTTCTCACCCTTTCCTTCCTGCCTCTCTCGTTCCCTTCTTCTCTCACTTCCTCTAATTTTGCCATTCCGTCTTTCATTTCCTTTCTGTTTTCTTCTCGTTTCTTTTCTTGATTCCCTTCCTTTATTTCCTCTCTTTCTCTCTCTTCCTGTCCTCTATCTTGCATTTTTCTTTTTTCCATTCCACGCTCTCTTACACATCAGAACAGTAGGAGGAATAAGATGAGAAGGGAAGGAAAGGAGACGAAGATAAGGGATTGGAAGGAAGGTTAGGGAAGGTGTAGGAGAAGAGAAGGAAAGGGAGGGTAGGAGAAGGGAAGGGAGGGGGGAAGATGAATTAGCTCAGGTTACAGACTGACAGAGTATGCTTGACAAGGTTGATGAGAGGAGGAGGAGGAGGAGGAGGATCATGAAGATGATGAAAATAACAGTAATAATAAAGAACAAAAACTAAGTAAAAATCAAAATTATTAAGATGCAGTGAAGATTAAATAATAGTGTGTGTGTGTGTGTGTGTGTGTGTGTGTGTGTGTGTGTGTGTGTGTGTGTGTGTGTGTGCGCGAGGGGGGGAGGGGGGGGAGTCTCATTAATGGCATCGTGGGCTCATGAAGCGGAGGACTCGAGTCAAGCTAATTGTAAAACGAAGTTAAGTCTTACTAATAAAGTCCCCGGGTCTCAGGAGGAGGAGGAGGAGGAGGAGGAGGAGGAGGAGACAGCGAATAAGGTAAAGGTAGAGGACGTTGACGGGAAGGAGGTAAGGCGGTCAAAGAGGAGGAGGAGGAGCAGGAGGTAGAGAAAGATGAAAACAACAATAACAACAATAGCAACAAAAAAAAACGACGGCGACAAGAGCAAGAAAAAGAACAAAATCAATAAGAACAAGGAAAACAAGAACAAGAAGAGGCAGAGAAGGAAGGACAGTTGCCATTATTGAAATATTGCGAAAGGCATTTATTATGCGCCTCCAGCGAAGATTTTAGTGGTTAAAGGAAAGAGGAATGTGTGAGTGAGTGAGTGAGGGAGGGAGAGAGGAGGTAAGGGTAAGGAAGGGAGGGATGGAAGAAGGATAAAAGATGGTGGAGAGGAAGAGGGGGTGAAGGAAGGGGAAGGGAAGGGAAGGGAAGGGAAGGGAAGGGAAGGGTGAGGGAGGGAGAGGAGGTGAAGGAGAGGAAAGGGAATAATAATAATAAATAGAAAAGGGAAGTGATAAGGAAGAACTGATGGGGGTGATAAGGAGGCGCTGAGGAGGAGGAGGAGGAGGAGGAGGTATGAAAGGAGGTGATGGAAAGGGATGATAAAGAACATTACCTCATTTTCTATTTACCTCCTTCCTTTCTTTCCCTTTTCCTTCCATTCCTTCCTTTCCTCTTCCACTCCATTATAAACTCTTCTCCCTCTTACTACATTCCTTCAAAACTCCCTCACTTTCCTCCCTCCAAAACTCATCTCCTCCTCCTCCTCCTCCTCCCTTTCCTGACACTCTCTTCACCTTCCTTTATTTCCCTCTTGCCCCCTTTCTCTCCCTTACACCTGCCCATCTTAATTACCTCACCAACCCACCTTTCGCTTCCTCCTTTATCGCTGCCTTTCCATCTTCTTTTTAACATCCCCATTTTCTTTTATTCCTCACTATTAAACTCTCTTTTCTTCTACTTTCCTTCTAGCTTTCGTTTCCTTTTCGTTGTCATTTCCGTCTTTTTCCTACCTCTCCGTGCTTGCCCTTCATTTCATTGGTTTCCTCCTTCCTTCCTTCCTTTCTTGACTTTTATTTCTTTGCTCTTTCTTTCTTTTTTTCTTTCTTCCTTCGTCTTTCTTTCCCTTCCCTTCATTGGTTTCCTCCTTCCTTCCTTCCTTTCTTGACTTCTTATTTCTTTGCTCTCTTTCTTTTTTTCTTTCTTCCTTCCTCCGTCTTTCTTTCCTTCCTTCTTTCCTTGCAACCTTCCTGTCTTGTCTTCCTGCCTTTCTACCTCTATCTTACCTATCTCTTTCCCTCCTTCCCTTCCTTCTCTCCCTTCCTCCTTCCCCCCCTCCCTCCCTTCCATTCCGCCTCGTCAATGGTGCCATAAAGCTTACCAAACAACACAAACCATTACTGTTTACTAAGGGAGGAGGGGGAGTGGGAGGAAGGGAAGGAGAAGGGAGAGAATACATAGGAACATAGGAAGAACAGACACCAGAAGACCTATCGGTCTATGGCGAGGGTGTCTGTTTACTACCGCTACTACTAGTAATCTACGTGTGGCAGGACAGGACAGAATAGATAAAGGCTCCTCCCCACCCACCTCTCCCTCCGGCAACGTGCCGGCAGGAAATAGTTAGAAGAGAACACCATGTACCTTTAAGGAAGAAAGGGACATGGAAATTTTACAGTAAAGAGAGAAATAAGAGGAAATTACTACCCTTAACTTACACTACTGGTAACCTAAGCTGTAGGGGAAAATGGCTTCATTACATAAGAACATAAGAACACAGAAACACAGGGAGACTGGAAGAGGCCGAGTGGACTACACAGGGCAGCCCCAGAATCCCCCCTAATACTCACGATGGGTGAGGTGTAGTTTCAGGGGCACAGGTGGAGGCTTGATCCTCATTTTACCGGCGGTACTATGCACGCACCAGTACCCTGTCACCTTACTGCACCCACACCTCACTCCACCTGTCATGCGGACATTAACTGTTGCTTTACTCTATTGTTAACTTACGCTACTTGCAATCTAGGTTGTGGGGGAGAATAATATGGATTTAGGTTGAGGTCTTGCTGCAATCTGTCTGAAAACATGCGAAGAAGGGTCAGTATAATCTTGTATCCCTGAATTACTTATCCAATGAAGACTTGAAGCTATTGATACTCTGTGCGCTAACTACTGACGGTGGGAGTCTATTCCAGTGATCGACGAATGTGTTACATCGGTTTCCCTTTAACTTCATACCGTTGCTGCGTGTTATTGTATTGGGGTCTCTCTGAAATAGACTATCTGGGTTAATGTTGTCGAATCCATTAAGGATTTTGAAAACTTCAATTAAGTCCCCTCTTATCCTTCGCTTTTTTAGGGAAAACATATCTAAACACTTTAAACGCTCGTCATATGGCAAGTTTCGGAGCGCTGGAATTTGTTTGGTTGCTCGTCGCTGTATCTTTTCTAGCAAAACTTGATCTTTGATATAGTTCGGTGACCAGAACTGAACGGCGTATTCTAGGTGTGGTCTTACAAATGCTAAATATAATCTTTTCATAAGTTCGGGTGATTTATAATCAAAGTTTCTTGAGATTAATCCTAACATCATATTGGCTTTTTTACTCGCTGCAGAACATTGATCACTCATTTTAAGAGTGTTACTGATAATGATAGAAGGGGAGAAGGGGGATGGGAGCTTTATGTCCTTTCCCTTACCTCTCCTCCCCTTCCTTTCCAAGACTCAATTTAATGCCTTCTAAGTAAATACCTCTCTCTCTCTCTCTCTCTCTCTCTCTCTCTCTCTCTCTCTCTCTCTCTCTCTCTCTCTCTCTCTCTCTCTCTCTCTCTCCTCTCATTCTCCCGCTCTCTCCCTTACTTGCTGGAGAACGGGAAGGAAAAAGGAAGGGTAGAAGAAATAAAGGAAATATGGAATGAAGGAAGGAATATATAAAAAAAAGGAAAGTAAGAAAGGAAGAAATGTATGGAAGAATGAAGGGAGGGAAGGAAGGTTGGAAAGAAAGAAGGAAGAAAGGAGACAAAGAAAAAGATAGAAGGAATTTAAATCAGAATACACGAGGGAAGGAAAAGAGGGCAATAGAAGGAGGGAGGAAAAGATGAGAGGAGAGAAGGGAGGAGAAGAAAGACTCGCCCCCTACCCCCCAAAGAATGTAATGCTACGAATACATTTTCTTCTTAATTCCCGTCACTTTGAAGGGGAGGCTTTAACGAAGGGCATCCATACCTGAGTCTACGGCGACGTGTATTGTGACAGGAGGAAGGGGTGAAAGGAGGACGCAGAGGACGAGGAGGAGGAGGAGGAGGAGAAGTTATACGGCCCTACATTACACAGGATTCCGGAGTAACTTTCTTCTGACATAAAAAAAAATTCTATAACTTTCCTTTACATCACCATCACCACCACCATCACCCCCCCCCCCCAAACCAACAACAACAACAACAATCATAAACAGTAACAATAACCATAAGCAACAACAGCAACGGCACTTTCACCATCCTTTCCATAACGTATAAAGAGGATGAGGATGATGATGATGAAAATCATAATGATTCATACTCCACTGACAAAGCCTATTCTGTGTCACCATCGTTTGTCTGTCATCCTTTATGTATGTACTTCATTCATCAATAATGTTAGTGATTTACTTATCTCATCTGACCTTCCTCTTCCTCTTCTTCCCTTTCACCCTCTCCCTCTCCCTCCTCTTCTTCTCATCTCTTTCCTCATTCTTCCTCTTCCCTCCATCACTCAGAATAAGTTTTCAAAGACACGCATAGCTTGAATTCATAAGAGGAAGGCGCAACACATCAAAACAACACAGAACTACATAACGTTGTTCAGGTAAGTACTAGGAACATTTTTAATTACTGGTTCTTACCTGTAATCGTGGTCAGGTGAGCTTCTCCAACGCTCCTCAGGTTATCAAAGGATCTGCAGGTTTGATAATTTCGGTTTTGACTTCCTTCCTGAAATAAAGAGAAAATCACGTTACTCTCTCTCTCTCTCTCTCTCTCTCTCTCTCTCTCTCTCTCTCTCTCTCTCTCTCTCTCTCTCTCTCTCTCTCTCTTAGGCTTATAAAATCTAGTAGCTTCCTTTTCCTTCCCTTCCCTTCCTCCCCCCATCACTCCTCGCTTCCCCGTACCTCTCCCCTCATCCTCACCACACCCTAACCAACCTCCCTACCTCTCCCTCGCTCACTCTCTCCCTCCTTCATTCTTCCACGCCCTCTCTCACCCATCCATCCCCGATTCCTCTCTGCTCTTCTTCACCTCAATCTACTTTTCTACCCTCCCTCACCTCCTCTGTCACTCCCTCCCTTCCTCCCTCTCCTTCTTTCTCTCCCTCCCTCTCTCCCTCCTCTTCTCCATCAAGAAAAGTTGCTCGTCGACAAGTTAACGCGAAAACTTTGTCTCTGTACGACAAACACAGACACAGGAGAAGCTGGAAAAGGGAGGAGGAGAAGGAGGAGGAGGAGGAGGAGGAGGAGGAGGAGGAGGAGAAGTGGAATGTAGTAGGAGGAAAAGAGCTGGGGAGAAGATAAGGAGTAGATGAAGGATAGGAAGAGAAGTAAGGGAAGAAAGACGAAGAGAAGAAGGAAAATGGGAATATAGTAGAAGAAAAAGAGCTGGGAAGATGATACAGGAGTAGGAGTAGATACAGGAGGGGGAGGGGAAGGAGGAGAAGGAGTAAGGGTAACAGGAGAAGGAGGAGAATACGAGATGAGAAGATAAGGGAAGAGTGGAAGCAGAATCAGGAGCAGAAAGAGTTGACTTCTAAGGAAAGCACTGGATCTTCAGGAGATTACTCGCCCCGACAAACTATTCCTTGTGTGGAAAAGACCAAATGTTTCTATGCTTTTAACAAACTAGGGGGACAAGAAACAAGATAACCATTGCCGTCCCATTAGCCTTGTGTCACTCTTCATTAAACTATTCTTCTTTTTATTTTTCCTCCTCCTCCTCCTCCGCATCCACAGCTCAATTAACAGATCCTATTATTAGTCTGTCTGTGTCTGTGCTCTTTTTTCCTTCCTGCATCCCCAAGCGTCTCCTCCTCCTCCTCCTCCTCCTCTTCAGCATCCTCCTCCTCCTCAGCATCCTTTTACTTCCTACACCGTCTTCCCTTCAACCTGCATCTCCTTCTCCATACCCGCTGCCTCCCCCCCTCCTCCTCCTCCTCCTTCTTTATAAGTGTTATTGTCTCACGGGTCAATGATTGCACCTGAAGAAGCGATTAATACCTGTACGTCCTCCTCCTCCTCCTCCTCCTTGTCCTCATTCTCCTTTTCCTCTTTTTTTTCCACCAGTTGCTCCTCGTCCTCCTCCTGCTTCTGCTCCTCTTCATTCTCCTCCTCCTTCTCCTTCTCCTTCTCCTATTCTTCTTTTCATCGAACACTGAACTAGAGGCTGAGGGTTGACAAAAAAAGGATACACTCTAACTTCCCTTAGCTCGTCTTCCTCTCCCCTCCCCCCTTCTTCCTTACCTCTCCCCCCCATCTCTAGTCAAAAATCAGGGTCCTTGGCAGCAATTAATCAACGGCTGGCCAGAAAAGGTTTGCATTTTTTGAAGCGTGAAGTGGCGAAGGAAAAAAAGAGAGGTCAAGATTCACTCGCTTCTACTCACCTGTCTTTTTCCTTCCTTTCCCTGCCTTTTCTTCCATTTCTCTTTTCTTCACTTTCCCCTACCTTTCCGTTTCCCTTCATTTTCTTACCTCCCTTTCTTGTTCTTTACTTATTCCTTCCTTTCTTTCTTTCCTCTTAACCTTCCTTTACTTTTCTTCCCCTTCCCCTTCCTGTCCTTTCCTTTTTTTGTTTCCTCTTCCCATTCATTTACTTTACTTTCCTCGTCCCTCCTTCCCCTTACGAAGAAACAGGCGAAGAAGACGAAGAAAACAAAGAAGAAAAACAGACGAAAAGAAAGCGAACCATGAAACAAAAATAAACAAACAATATCAGTAACAAAGTGAATAAGGAAAAGTATATGGAAGAGGAGGAGAAGCCAGACAAAGGGTGCTTAAAAGAATACTAGGTACAGATTCCTTCACGTCCTCCTTTTCCTGGGAAGACTGAAGGAAAACAAGGAGGG
>NC_066509.1:4312018-4319518 GCF_024679095.1 Eriocheir sinensis | reverse complement strand
GAAGGAGCTAAGGAGAAAGGAATCTAGAAAGAAAGTTAAGGATAAATAGAAGGGAACAAGGAAAAGAAACAAAGGAAGAAAGGAAGGAAGGAAGGAAGGAATGAGGGAGGGAAGAAGAAGAAATCAAGAAGTAATAGTTATATAAACTGGAGAAAAAGAGAGAGAGAATGGAGAATATAGTGGAGGATGACGAAGCGGCCTTCACACCTACCTGAACACACACACACACACACACACACACACACACGTACACACGGCGAGAACCAACCAACTTAAGCTGTAAATTCTGACTCGACGAAGCTAAACGTTGAAAGGAGGAGGAGGAGGAAAAGGAGGAGGAGGGAGAGTCTTCTTCCATGTCGTATCCTTCCAGCAGAGAAATACGACTCGGAATGGTCTAAATTATGCATCTTCCCTCCACCCCCCCTTCTCTCTCTCTCTCTCTCTCTCTCTCTCTCTCTCTCTCTCTCTCTCTCTCTCTCTCTCTCTCTCTCTCTCTCTCTTTAAGTTATTCCATTTTCACACTCATAAAGATATAAACAAAAACAATTTTAGCGAGTAAATTTACTATATATCTGGAAGCATAATTAAGGAGTAAAAATTAAGAATGAAACTACATAACCATCTTTGCCCATTAGTCTCTCAACGTGGATTTAAAGACAAGAGATCCTGTTTGTTGATTTTTCTTATGTATAGGGAGACAGAGGAGGAGATAAACAAAGGGTGTAAAGAGACATCCCTGTGACCTCCTCCTCCTCCTCCTCCTCTCCTCCTTCTCCTCTTCCTCGGAATAGGTTAAAGAGGAGATAGAACATAAGATCAAAGTATCGTTACATCAGATCACTACCCGGCTATTGTCATCTCATGCTATAGTTTGTTAGCGTTGTCCACGGTCAAGATAGTAACAATTTGAGTCCCTTTGCTACTGCCTTTCAACTCACTCTCTTTCTCTCTCTCTCTCTCTCTCTCTCTCTCTCTCTCTCTCTCTCTCTCTCTCTCTCTCTGGCTACAACACACACACACACACACACACACACACACACGTACCTCTTGCTTTTAACGTGGGAGTCAGAGTGGCGACGGAGTCTGTCTCTTATACTCTCTCTCTCTCTCTCTCTCTCTCTCTCTCTCTCTCTCTCTCTCTCTCTCTCTCTCTCTCTCTCTCTCTCCACACAACACCCTCGGAATTCGCTCCGTGTGATTGCAAGACAGATTTTTTTACTTGAACTTTATCTTTCTTTCTTTCTCTTTTAAATAATTATAATTGTCCCCGTGACGTCTGTTTCCATAAATCTAAATCTTGGCTGTGTGTGTGTGTGTGTGTGTGTGTGTGTGTGTGTGTGTGTGTGTGTGTGTGTGTGTGTGTGTGTGTGTTGTGAGGTAAATTCTTGTGGTTTCTATTATTTTTTGTTTGTGTAATGTTACTTTTACAACTAAACGCGGATTCCTCAACAATAGATCCTGTTTGTCCAACCTACTAACCTTCTGGAGAGACTTTTTTCCCAGTTTATGACGATGACTGAGAATTTTACATGATATTTTACCCTAATGAATATTCTCAACTATACAGATTTACCTTAATTTCTTTACCTAATTGCATATATCAAACCTAATGGTGGTAGGGGGGGTAGGTGGAAGTGGTGGTGATGGTCGTGGTGGTGGTGGAGTGGTGGTGATGGTGAGGGTCGTTATAGTCTTCCTCGGAACTGTCACGTCTTTTAAATAACGAGGAACTACATTTTATTCTCTCTCTCTCTCTCTCTCTCTCTCTCTCTCTCTCTCTCTCTCTCTCTCTCTCTCTCTCTCTCTCTCTCAAGTAATTGCCTTAGACGGACTGACAGAAAGTGGAAAGCCAAAGAGAAAAGATCGAGGAAGTCGTCTGCCCTTGCCTTCGCTTATTCTCGCATATTCCCTGCTCGTCCTCGTCAGTTCTCTCTCCTAATCGTCCTCGTCAATTATCTCTCTCCATTTTGTCTCCTCAATAGTTTCTCCCTCTTGTCCTCGTCAATTTTCTCTCTCCCTTTCGTCCTCGTCAATTCTCTCTCCTTCTTGTCCTCGTCAATTCTTTTCTTCCCTTTCGTCTCCTCAATACTTTCTCCCTCTCATCCTCGTCAATTCTCTCTCTCCCTCTTGTCCTCCTCAATTCTCTCTCTCCCTCTCGTCCTCGTCAATTCTCTCTCTCCCTCTCGTCCTCCTCAATACTCTTTCTCCCTCTCGTCCTCGTCAATTCTCTCTCTCCCTCTCGTCCTCCTCAATTCGCTCTCTCCCTTTCGTCTCCTCAATACTTTCTCCCTCTCGTCCTCGTCAATTTTCTCTCTTCCATTCGTCTCCTCAATACTTTCTCCCTCTCGTCCTCGTCAATTTTCTCTCTCCCTTTCTTCTCCTTAATACTTTCTCCCTCTCGTCCTCGTCAATTTTCTCTCTCCCTTTCTTCTCCTTAATACTTTCTCCCTCTCGTCCTCGTCAATTTTCTCTCCCTTTCGTCTCCTCAATACTTTCTCCCTCTCGTCCTCGTCAATTTTCTCTCTCCTCGTCCTCATCAATTCTCTCTCCTCCTCTCCTCCTCGTCAGTTCTCTCTCTCCCTCTCGTCCTCCTCAATACTCTTTCTCCCTCGTCCTCGTCAATTCTGTTTCACATTCGTCCTCGTCCTCTTCGGTGGTGGTGGGGGGGGTCGTCTTTCTTCCCAACTATTTTTTTTTCATTCGTCCCTCTTCATACTTTTTTCTTTCTTCTCATTCATCTTTTCTTCCACGTTTCTTACTTTTCCTCCTAAAATTCACCCTCCTTTTCTCCACATTTCTTACTTTTCCTCCTAAAATTCACCCTCTTTTTCTCTACATTTCTTATTTTTCCTTCTAAAATTCACCCTCCTTTTCTTCACATTTCTTACTTTTCCTCCTAAAATTCACCCTCCTTTTCTTCACATTTCTTACTTTTCCTCCTAAAATTCACCCTCTTTTTCTCTACATTTCTTACTTTTCCTCTTAAAATTCACCCTTCTTTTCTCCACATTTCTTACTTTTCCTCCTAAAATTCACCCTCCTTTTCTCCACATTTCTTACTTTCCCTCGTTCTTCTTTTCTTCTTGTTATCGTTGCTGTCATGTGTTCTTCCTTATCTTCTTTTTCTTCTTCTCTATCTCCTTTTACTAATTAATCGTATTCCTCTTCCTCTATCCTTTAACATTTCATCCTCGTGCCTCATCTGATGTCTTGCATATCTCGAGGGTGACCCGACCTTGTTTTAACCTGACTCTTAACTTCTCTCTGACCTGGGCTTCTAAAACATCTTACCCTTCAATACAATCAAGAGCACTCTCCCTCACAACACCATAACAAGACCTAACCTGACCTCATGACCTGACCGCATTAATCTCTCTCCCTCTTTCTCTCGCTTTCTCCTCTCTTCCTCGGTCTCTTAAAAGGGGAGGAAAAAGCAGGGCGTAAAAATGGTGCGGAGGAATCGAAATGAGTCACAGTGTATTAACTTACAGTGCAAATACTTGTCTTCTCTTTCTTTATAGTGAGAGAGAGAGAATGGGGGAAGAGGATGGGGAAGGAAAGGAGATAGGGTAAGACAGTAGAGTTACGATGAGGAAAGAAGAGGATAGGATGAGAGGGGAGTGTGGTATGAGGGAGTGCGTGGTGAGTGGGAGGAAGGAAGGGAAGGTATGATGGACGGAAGGAAAGGAAGGGATTGACATGTTGGCAGAAAAGGAAGAAAACACGCATTTAGTGAGGTGGAGGTGAAGAAAAAGAACGAATAAGAAAAAAGATCAGTAACCAGAAGATCAGCGCCGACACCAGCAATAATATAAAGGAGACGATATGGAAAAGATGAACAACAAAAACGAAAGCAAGATTTATAATATAATACACAAGGATGAGAAGAATTAGAGAAAACAAAGTACCTAAGGAGGAGGGACAGCGAATAAAAATAAGATGATGCTAATAATGGTAATGATAGCACAGAGTAGTGATGAAGATAGTGATGGTGATGATGATGATGGTGACTGAAAAGCAGGATGATGAATGGAAAGCGCAGAACTGAGTGAGGAGGAAGCAGGAGAGAAATGAGGGTGAGGATCAACATGAAGATGAATGAGGAGGAGGAAGAGGAGGAATAATCGAGAAAGAGAATGAGGAGCAAGCAGAGAATGAAGAGAGGAGCAAGAGAAAGTAAAAAATGAAGAGGAGGCGAAGACGAAGAGGAGAAGAAAGGGTGTAGAAAAAGGATGAAAACGGTGTAGAAAAAGATGAATAAAAAAATTAAATAAAAAGAAAAATTTGAGGAAGAAAAGACAGACGGAGAAAAAAGAAAAAGAGAAGGAGAAGGAGGAGAGGAAGACTAGGCGGAGGAGGATAAATGGAAAGGAAAATAGAAGAGGAGGAAGAATCTAAAACAATATTATCAGACAGTTTTTACAACTCTATTTTTTCCTTCCTCACCAGATAAAATTCCGAAGCACTCAGGAACCGGTTCAGGCGGGAGAACACCTGGATTTCACCTGTGTAAGTTAATTAATGCCACGGGGTTAACACACACACACACACACACACACACACACACACACACACACACACACACACACACACACACACTTTTAATAGACATGTTCATAGCGTTTTCTGCCTTTTCATTGCCATTGCCACTGCCATTGCCGCCTACTCCTCCTCCTCCTCCTCCTCCTCCTCCTCCTCCTCCTCCTCCTCCTCTTTCGTCAGTCCATCAGACGGTGCCAGTAAGTGCCTCGTTCCGACATTCTCAAATCGGCTCTCTCCTATTTAATCTTCTTGTACGTCTTTATGTTTTACCCTCCTCCTCCTTCTTCTTCTCATCATCATCATCATCATCATCATCATCATCATCATCATCATTATTATCGGCATTATCATCATTATCTCCATCCATCTCATATCACCCATCTCTTCTAGTCCTCTTCCTCCTCCTCCACCCTTTTCCTTTCCCCTTCCCTTCCTTTTCCTCTTACTACCCCTCTCTCCTTTTTCATCTGATCTTCTGCTTCTTCTCTTCCTTTTTACCTTTCTCTTCCTTCCACTCTTGCATTACCCTTACCCATCACTTACCCATACCCCTCCCCCATTCCACTTCTTTTCCTTTTCCTTCCCTCACTTTCCCCCTTCCCAATGATTTCAAGCTTCTCTTCCTTTTACCCATTCCTTCCCACTCTCCTTTAGTCCTCATTCATTTCCATTACCCATCTTCTTCTCTCACCTACCCTCCCCTTCCGTCACCCTCCCGTTCCCCTTCCCCTCCATTTACGGCACCCTTAACAAAGCAACAGCGGCAGAAACAAGGCAGTAAAAGGCTAAATACTTCCCTCAATTGTGTCTTCCGTAATGATTGTTGCTCCTTTACTCTCTCTCTCTCTCTCTCTCTCTCTCTCTCTCTCTCTCTCTCTCTCTCTCTCTCTCTCTCTCTCTCTCTCTCTCTCTTCTTTTATTTAGTTATTTTCTCCTTTCTCCCATTTTTCAACTTTTCCTTCGATACTTTTTTTCTCTTTCCTTTCTCCTCCTTCTCCTTCCCTCTCTTCTCCTTTCGTCTCCTCTCCACTTTTCTCCTTCCTCCTTCGCTTCTTTCTCCTTTTCATTTCTCCTTTCCTTCTCTTTCCTTCTCCCATTCCCTCCCGTCCTACCTTCCCTCCACACTTAGTCTCATGCACTCACTCACTCACTCAGTTCTGCCAATTCTTACCTCCCTCCTTTCCTTCCTCCCTCAATCCCTCCCTATCTCCCTTCCTCCTCTCCGTCTTCCTTTAATTGGTGTCAATTTACTTTGTTTGTGTTTGTGTGTGCGAATGTCTGTGTTTGTGTCTATCGCTCTGTCTGTCTCTCTCTCTCTCTCTCTCTCTCTCTCTCTCTCTCTCTCTCTCTCTCTCTCTCTCTCTCTCTCTCTCTCTCTCTCTCTTGTAGACACAAACACAGGCCTTCTCATTTGTTATCGTTGTTATTCTTCCTCAGGAATATGATATATATTCATTATGGTGCCTCCTCCTCCTCCTCCTCCTCTTCTTCCTCCTTCTCCTCCTGCGATTATTCATCTTTCTTATATACTGCTGTCATTTTTTCTCTTCCTTCTATACTTCTCTTTCTTCTTCTTCCTCCTCCTCCTCCTTTTCTTTCTACAGCCGTTGTTCATCTTTTCCCTTCCCACATCATACTTCCTTCTTCTTCTTCGTCCTTCTCCTAGTAGATTTCTAGTAGTAGCGGTAGTAAACAGACACCCTCGCCATAGACCGATAGGTCTTCTGGTGTCTGTTCTTCCTATGTATCCTATGTATTCCTACTCCTAATTCTCCTCCTTCTCTTTCCCCTCCTCTTTCTCCCCCTATTGTTATGTATCCCTTCCCTTCTCATAAACTTTTTTCTGACCCATCTAAAAATGCTCTCTCCTTCTCTTCTCCCCTTCTCCCTCTTCTTTTCTTCTCGCACTCCTCCATATCTTCCTCCACTTCTCTTCCTCTTCTTTCTCACCGTTTGCCTCTTTTATTATTTTCTATTTTCCTCTCCGTCTCCTCCCCTGCTGATCTGAGGACACTTAAGAACCCTCTTAAGTGGAGGAGGAGGAGGAGGAGGAGGAAGGTGGAAGTTTAATTTTGTGACTCATTACTACTAATTCCTGTCACTGTTTCAGAAGGAGGAGGAAGAGGAAGAGGAGGAAAACAAGTAGAGGAACAACAACAATGAACAGAACAGGACTGATATAAATATGTTCTCTCTCTCTCTCTCTCTCTCTCTCTCTCTCTCTCTCTCTCTCTCTCTCTCTCTCTCTCTCTCATATAGAAAACCAACAGTAGTTCTTTTTTACCTCAAACTGTAGATCGCCCACCTCCTCCTCCTCCTCTTCCTCCTCCCTCTACTCCTCTTCCACCTCCTCCACTCCAATCCCCTTCCATCATTCACCCTTGCACTCACGCCACATTCTTATCCAGACTTTCATTTGTTTCCTCTTCTCCTCTCTTCTGATTCTTTCTCGCGTCCCGTTTGCCCTCCTCCTCCTACGCCCCCTTTTTGCCTGTCCTTCCGTCCGTATCCTGTCGAGTGTGTTTGTCCCCGTTATTGTTTATTGTTGTTTGGAAGGTGTGCGTTGTTGTTGTTGGTGATGGTGTTGTTGTTTGTGGTCGTAGGGGTTATGGTGGTGATGTTTTCTTCTCCTTCTTCTCCTTCTATTTATAGTTCCTCCTCCTCCTCCTATTCTTTCTTCTTCTTCTTCTACTTTTTCTTCTTTATCATCTTCTCCGTTTTTTTCATTTCTTCATGCTCATTTGAACCTCATTTCCCTCCTCCTCCTCCTCCTTCTCTTCTGCATCTATCTATCTCCCACGTCGCAAAACCTATATTAATCAATTTCCCTTCCCAATTCATTCTTTACAGCTTCTCTTATCTTTCTACGGCACTATTTTTACTCTCTCTCTCTCTCTCTCTCTCTCTCTCTCTCTCTCTCTCTCTCTCTCTCTCTCTCTCTCTGTCGGTAAGCAT
>NC_066509.1:4279518-4307018 GCF_024679095.1 Eriocheir sinensis | reverse complement strand
TTTTTATCATAGCATCCTCTACTCCCTTTTGTTATCACTTTCTTCTTTTGCTTTCTTCACCTCTTTCGTTTACCATATCATCCACTTTATGTTTCTCTTTACTGTCCCTTTCTTTGTCATCTAATCCCCTCTGTCCCCCTCACCCTCCATTTCTTTTTACCACAGCATCCCCTTATGCCCTCATCTCTACCCCTTTCCTTACCACCACCACAATTAGGGTCAGTCTTAACTCTCCTCTCCGTCTGTCTTAGGCTTCCCCTGCTCGCTTCTCTCTCTTCGTTTCCATGTTATTACAGATTCACGCGAGGCCTTGTTAGCGTCAAGCAGGGAAGGGAGATGATCTTATTAATGCATCTTGTGAGAGGAGGTGAAGGCACAGCTCATTATCACTTCCCCGCCAGTAATTTGTTTTCCTGTGAATCAAAGGTGACGAGGATGGCCACTGATACTCACATGAGGGTGTTAGCGCGTTAATTAGCGGTTTGGTAATTACAGGTGTGTGTGTTTCGTTATTTACAGGTAAGGGTTGAGGTAAATTAGTACTCATGTAAAGTATTTGTTTCAGGGTTTTGGTTTGATTGAATGTCTTTTTTTTTCTTCTTTATTCCGTGTATATAGAAGTAGGTAGACGTATTATGGTAAAAAAAAAGTGAAAAGACTCAATCTGCCATTACGGTTCCTCGTTAACTTCCAAAACTGACAAAACCACAGAAACGATTCACTAAAAAAGAAAAAAAGAAAAAGAAATATTATACCAGTAATCCATTTCCTTCACTAAACCATATTCTCAAACGTTTTTCGGGCTTAAATACCCACAATTGATAAGGCTTTCGTAGAGGTTGTCTTGGGTATTTCCATGAGTAGTTTTCTGGACCTAGTGATAATTTGACAAGGCTTCTGCACCATGAACTCCACGTGGAAAACACTCATGAGAACCTGACTTATCTCCTTTGTGGCCTTTGGAAATATTTGTTGTGAGAACCGAAAGCGAAGGAGAATATGGGCCACTGTCGTTCCTAAAATAATAGAGTCGCCGTTTTTGTCTCGGGAACCACCATCTCAGTGTGTGGAGGAAAAAAGTCGCAGGAAATAATGACTCCGTTGTCTTTTCTTCCCCAAAATGTATAAAGGCATCGTTACAGCATTGCCAACCATCTCTTCCTTTCTTTACTGAACTATAAAAAGAAAAAGCCGAAAAAGAAGGAAAATAAAGGAATAACAGTTTTCTTCTAGGTAAATAAATAAAAACAAACATATAAACGTGAACATATAAATAAATAAGGTATATAAATGAAGGTAAACAAATACAATACATAGAGCAAATACATGAGAAAAATAAAGTAAATAGAAATCTCAAAAGTTACCTTCAAGCGCCTTTTTTTTAATTAATAAGACAAATAAATAAGGCGAATAAATAAGGGCAGATAAATAAATAAATGTAAAAAAAGATAAGATAAAGAAGAAAAAATAATCCCATGCAATCCCAAAATGAATAAAAGGACCCGAGCAAAGTCTAACCATTGTGTAGAAAAAAAAAAAATTACAATATGCGAAAGTAGCACGCATTTGGCATCAAAAAATAACATCTACGAAAACCTCAACATGACACAAAGGAAACGCTATGGCGGAGTAGAAAAACTGAAGCATGGGTGTGTGGGTGTGTGGAGGGGGAGATGGATAAGGAATGAGAAAAGAGGAGGATGGAGTGAGATGAAGAAAGAGTAAAGAATGAAGCTGCGATGGATAAAAAATGAGAAAAGAGGAGGATGGGGGTGATGAGAAAAGAGGAGGATGGAGTGAGAGGGAGAAAGAGTAAAGCATGAAGTTGAGATGGATAAGGAATGAGAAAAATAGGAAGATGGTGTGAGAGGAAGAAAGAGCAAGAATTAGAAAGGCGGAAAGAGTGAAGAATGGAGTTGTGTGAATGAAGCAAAACAATATGAGATGAGTGGGTATTGAGGAAGAACAAAAGAGCAGGGGAGAAGAAGAAAAAAATAATTGGTGTATGTGAAGTCACCAAAAGACGCCTGTGAATGTAGAGCCAAAAAGGGTGAAATACAGAAAGGTGGATGAAGTGAAAGGAGGAAAGGGTGAGATATAGAAAAGGGAAAGAAGACGGGTGAAGTGGTGTTGGTTGGGCCAATAAAAGAAGAGGGTGGAGATGGAGGGAGAAATAGCGAGATTTAGAAAGGGTGAAGAAAGAAATATGGAGTGAAGGAGTGGAGATAAGAGGTGGGCGGGGTGAGAGGAAGAAAAGACGAATTGCTAAGGCCAGCTTTCCTAGACTTTCGGTGCACACGACAAATATTTCCAAAGGCCACAAAGTAGTTAAGTTGGGTTCTCATGAGTGTTTTTTTTTCACGTTCATGGTGCAGAAGCCTTGTAAAACGATCATTAGGAGGAAGGGGGCGGAGTGGGGGTAAAAAAAGGTGCTGGGGATGTATAAGAGTGTATCAAGACACCTCTCCACTCGAAAATGACCTCTCTTTTGGCTACTCTTTACTTTTTACTTTTGTGGGAGCGGCGAGTAGCGGGCTTTTTTTTTTTGTACTCTTTCTGTTGCCCTTGAGCAGCATCCTTTGATGTAAAAAAAAAATATGGAAGAATGGAGATGGGGAGGAGGGAAGGTCATGTCTCCTCTCAACCAACAGTATCAAATGTCTCCCCAGAAAAGGAGTTAATCAGCCGGCCAAATAAAATTACCAAAATACTACTGAATGGTGAAGGATGGGAAAAAAAAAGAAACAAAGCCGATAGTACAAAATATATAAACAGAATAAGATAACTTTTTTCCCAGTCCAACCGTCAAAGAGATTCTGACAACAACAATGATTTAATTAGACGGTAACCTAAACCCTCTCTCTCTCTCTCTCTCTCTCTCTCTCTCTCTCTCTCTCTCTCTCTCTCAAGCTACTCCTAACAAAAGAAAAGGAAAAAAGGAACATAAATAATACTAATAAAAAACGCAACAACACTGAGCCTTTCTCCCTTACAACAAACAGCGTCAAATTACGTCAAACAACACCAGGGATTACACCAGACCACTTCCCACAAAACCCAGGAATAAAAAAAAAATAAAGGAAACAACGAAAAAAAAAACTAACAACAAAAAACTTTCTCCTATTTTCTTTCTCTGTGATACTCAAAGATTTCGTCCGCGGAACAGAACAAAATTAATAAAGGAGGAAGCTGAACAAAGAAAACAAACTATAACAACAGTAAAACTACCTCCATTTTCTTTATCTCCTGCACAATACTTCATGATTTGGGCCGTGGAACAAGCGAACAGAATTAACGAAGAATTGAATCAAACGACCTAGTTATGTTCCTCAATCTGTGGCTAAATAAAGAAGGGAAAATATGAACACAAGACACATACACTAATAGAACCTTTCCCTTTTTCTATTCTCTCTCTTCCCGACATAAAGTTTGAGATGACGTCGATGGAAAAACAAGAAAAGGTGATTAATGAAGTAATGAATCAGACGACCAAGTAATGTTCTTCAATTTATAACTAAATAAATAAGGGAAGGTAGGAACACAAAAACACAAACACTAATAAAAATTCCCCTCTTTCCTCTTCTCATGCATAGAAAAACGAGATTAATTAAGGTAAGTAAGGTTCATCAATCTAAAACTAAATAAAGAGGAAAAGAAAGGGATATAGAAATATTGACGATAATAGAACTTTTCCTCTTTCCTCCCTCCCTCTTCTCGACACATTAGTTTAAAATCACTACGGTGGTAATCAAGAAATGGAATGACGACCAGTGACGTTAAAGTAATCTAAAACGAAAACTAAATGGCGAAGGAAATACAATAACACAGAAAAACTACTAATGGGTACTAATAATAGAAGCTTTCATCTTGTCTTTCCTTGACTCAATAGGGTTTTTTGAGATGACGTCGGTGGAGGAATAAGAGAGCGAATGAAGTATTGAATCAGACGTGCACGTGGCAATTCTAACACTGACTTGACAAAAAAAATGGTAGAAACTCAGAAACAATAATAATAATATAACTTTTTGCCTTTCTTCGACAAAAAAGACTTATTTGACACCCTTGGAGCAAAGAATGAGGAAGAACAATCGAATCAGACGAACAAATATTATTCCTGGAACTATCTAAATTAGGAGGGAAAGATATATAATCACTAATAATAGTTAACCTTTTTCTCTTCTCTTTGTTCGCCCCCCAAAAAAATCATTTGACATCCCTGGAGCAAGAAGAGAATGGATGAAAAATTGAATAAGACGAACAAATATTTTTTGAACTAACTAAATATAGAAGGAAAGCTAATATAAAGACTAATAACAATAATAAACCTTTTTCTCTTCTCTCTAAACCAAAAATAATAACTAATTTGACATCCCCGGAGCAAAGAGCAAATAAATAAATGAATAACTGAATCACACTAGCAAATAAAAATCTTGGAACTAACTAAATTAGGAGGGAAAGATATATAAACACTAACAATAATAAACCTTTTTTCTCTTCCCTCTTAGCAAAAACAAAGACTAATTTGACATCCCTGGAGCAAAGAGAATGAGTGAAAGATTGAATCAGACGAGCAAGTAATATTCCTAAAACTATAACCAAATAAAGAAGGGAAGAAAGGAATATAAAAAACGTTAATACTAATAACAGAAGCTTTCATCCTTTCTCTCCTCGACACAATAGTTTAAGTTTACATTGGTGGAGCAAAGAGTGAATGAGAGAATCAACCGAAGTGCTACTCTGTTCCACTCTTCTCCCTTCCTCCCTCCTTTCCCTCTTTCCCTCCCTCTCTCCCTCCTCTTATTTCTTCCCCTACGCTTGTCTGGGATATAACTCTATGTTGTCGGAAACGGTGTCGAGAAGAGACAGATAACAAAAATAGTCGTGTGATGAATTTTCGTAACATGCTGGGGAGGGGGAGGAGGAGCGAGTGGGGGGATGAGAAGGGGGCAATGGAAGAACGTGGGAAGACCAAGAAAGGAGGGAGGGGTAGGGAGGGAGGGACAGAAAAGGGAAGAAGGAAATGAGGGAAGGAAGGAGGAAGAGAAGGAGGGGTGGGAGGAGGAGAGTTCTGGTGACAGCGTGTAGTCTAGTAGGTTTGTAGATGTGTGGTGGTGGTGGTGGCAGCAGTAATAGAAGCAGGAGTGGAGCAGGAGTGATGGTAGTATAAGTAGTAGCAGTATTAGTATTAGTAGAAGTAGTAAAGGTAGCAGTACCACCACAACCACCAGAATAGTAAAAAAAAATTATAATCAATAACAAAGACGCAAAAAATTAAACCACTTTCCCTAACACAATATAGATTCAAAAGGCAAGAATGACAACAGATTAGAAGACACACAACACTGAGACATCGGATACAAGCAGCACAAGAAATGGATTACATGACACAGGCAAGAGAAGCGGGAGCGAGAGAGAGACAGAGAACACAAGCCACAGTATTGGAAGAGAGCCTATAAGATTCATTGGCTTTTGAGTCCTTATCAAAAAATGCTGTGTGGCTGAATTCCGCCCCCCATACATAAGCGACACAACCCAACCCACGCAAGAACTGGACTGGATCCTACATATGGTGCTGCTGTGGTGATGGTGGTGGTGGTGATGATGCCAGTGATGGTGCTTAAGTTTGGTGGTGATAGTGGTGTTGGGAATAGTTTTATTTTTAGATGGTGATGGTGGTGGTGGTAGTGAAAGAAATGGTGATGCCAGATTGATGGTGAAGATGATGGTGATGGTGATGTTAATGATGGTGAAGACGATCGTGTGCGTGTGCGTGTGTGTGTGTGTGTGTGTGTGTGTGTGTGTGTCGATAAGAAAAAGAGAACAGAAACAAATCCCAATAATTACCCTGAAATTAGATAAAAAATACATAAGCCTTTCTCCATTACCAATCTTCCTCCTCCTCCTTCTCCTTCTCCTTCTCCTTCTCCTCCTCCTCCTTCTCCTTCTTCTTTTTCCTTTCCTCCTCAGTCTTTTTTTTTCCCTATATCTTCACCCATCTTCACTCATTGCCTATTCTATCCTCCTCCTCCTCCTCCTCCTCCTCCTCAGTACCATGTTTAGCTCCCAAGGGGTTGTTATTTGTGGGACCTTTCCGGGATGAATGTCAGGTGGTGGTGGTGGTGGTGGTAAATGGGGAGAAAAGGAGGGGGAAAGGGGGGAGGAAAGGGGAGGTTGAGGTGATGGGGGGAAGGTCAAAGGTGGAGAGGTTTAACTGATAATCCACCACCTCACCACCACCACCACCACCACCTTCACCACCACCACCGCCGCTGCCATAATCATCAGTCATTAATCATTATTACACTCAGAAAAACAAACTATAGCCGTCTCCGTTATCATCACCACCACTGTCTCACCATCACCACCACTACTATTGAGTCTATATCGGATACCCTGCACTCACGATCACTACCTATCCTCACTATCCTCACTACGATTATCATCACCATCACCATCATCACCAATACAATAAGAGCATCACCACTTCGATCACCACCACTATGGCAGCAACCACCATCCCTAATATCACTACCACAGAGAGGATTAAAGCACCACCATCACCATCACCACAACCTAGACAATCACCAATAAAATCCTTTCTCTCATTATCACTAAAGATACATTCACCACCATCACCACCACCATCACCACCACCACCACCACCCGGGGCGCCGCAGAGCCTTCGGGACACAAACACACGGCGGGGGAGTGACCGATAGATAATACGTTCACTCCTCCTCCTCCTCCTCCTATTCCTCTTAGTTTCTTTCACTTCCTCTTGTTTTTCCTTTGTTCCTCCTTCTCCTCTTTTTTCTTACCTATTTTCGACCTTTTCCTCGTACTCATCTTTGTCTCGTTTTCTCCTCCTCCTCCTCTTCCTCTTTTTCTTCTTATCGTTTTCTTCCTCCTCTCCTCCCCCTCCTCTTCCTCCTTCTCCTTCTCCGCTTCCTCCTTTCTTCTCGTCCCTTCTCTCTTCTTCCTCCTCCTCTTCTTTTTCTTCACCCTCCTCCTCCTCCTTCTCTTCTATTTTCCATTTACACTTGTTTTTAACCTAGCATCCTATTTTTAACTTTTCAATCACTTCTTTATATCTCCTCCTCCTCCTCCTCCTCCTCAACCATCCCTTCCCAACACCCACCAACAAACAAACATCCCATGCAGTGTCATCTCCCTCAAATTCCACCTGAAGCATTGGCTCTTATCCCCAACTCTGCTTTCCGTCTCCCCACTCCCCACTCTCCCCTTCCCCCCTCTCCCCATTTCCCGCCTCACGCCCTCATGCCAACACTCAGCGGAACAATCGCATTGGTTATCGCTGCAACACATAAATGACGAAACATGAACACGCGCGCCTCCCATTGGCCCATCCTTCCCCCCTGGAATATGACGTCACTCCCAGCGCAGCACGTCATTGGCCGCCGCCGCTCCTGGGCAAGATGACGTCAGTGGCAGGTCAGGGGAGGAAAAAAAAATGAGGTAAGGGAAAAGTTAAGCGTAAATGAGGACCAGAAATTGGCTATCATGACTGCATGGCGTGATTACGGCGAGATAATGGCTAGTTCTCATGACCGCGATGAAGGGAGCGCCACCCCTCATCCCCTACCCTCCCATCCACCGCCTAGCCCCCAGCCCCCCTCTAAGGAAACATGGTGAGTGAAGGCGTGAAGGAGCGGTGTGGATAGGATGTGAATAGTTGGGATAGACTAAGATGCAGTATGGAGGGGTGTGGAGGGGTGTGGGAGGACTGGTTTGGGGTGAGGGGTGGGTGGGTTTCGTTCGGGCGGGCGCACGGACGTGGGTGTCGGTGTGGGCGGGGCCGCCGGACTATAAGAGGACGTCGAGGCCTCAACATGGCAGACCAAACCTTCCTCGACGCTTCACGGACCCGCACATCGCCTCCCTGGTCCCTGCAAGAAGCCCGACTCCTCCACCTCCCCGTCTGCTCGCCTGCCTGTCCCCGCCGCTCGCCGCCCCGCCCCGTCGCCCGCCACGCTCACACACCCGCTAGCATCCACGCCGCCTGGTCAGCTCCTCGTCGCGCTCCACGCACTCTCGACTCTCAGCTCGACTCAGCAACCCAACCAGCATCAGTAAGGTAAGTCAGCACGTCAGCACTCCCATAAGCTTTCCTCACACTCAGCACTCAGTAAATTCAAAGATAAAACGAGATACACAGTTCAAATTATCTTAACTTTAAAATTAATTGACTTAAGTTTGAGGGGAACATCTCAGCACACTTCAGCACACCTACACATAGGCTTCTCACGGATAAATGAAGAGTAAATGTCCATCCCCCAGTAGGGCGGAGATAGAAAACGAGATTCACGATAACATATGATGCGCAAGACATGAAAGGGAGAGTTAGGTTAGTCGACGGTGATGTGAACGAGTCAGTCAGCACCTAAGAATACCTATACACCTGCCTCTCACCTCTATATGGAAAAAGAAAACAAGATAGAAGATATGAAACACTAGATGACGATACAAAATTACTTGGAATATCTTAGAATTTGAGGGGAAAGTTAAGTTGAGGTTGAGGTGAGCTAGTCAACATATCCACACGCCTACACACCTCTCTCTCACCTCATCACCTGTTTATACCTTGTAAGACGAAAACAGAAATCTAAATAAAGGCAATCCCGCCATGCTCTTGATATTTTGAGGGGAACAGCGCGTTTAGGTGAGGATGAGGTGAACTAGCACACCTGTAGCCCTACACATGTTTCTCCCCTCAATACGAAGGGTAACGTAACGAAGTCCAGGTAATACAGAATATGGGGAAAAGAAATTCGAGATAACTTGAGATAATTTAGACAGTTGAGAGGATGCTTGAAATGAGGCTGAGGCGAGGTAGTTAACATTCCTACACGTTTGGACACCTCATTACCACCTCAAAACAAAGATGAGTAAAATAGGAGACAGAAAATAACACGAGATGAGAAAACCTAACTAAATCTAATCTCAACCTAACTTAACATAATCTAACCGAGCCAAACCTATTCAAACGTAATCTAACCAGACAATACTTTTAACTTGAGACAAAAAGTTGGGCTGAGAGCAATCAAAAGACTACACTCACCCACACACCTTCCGTAAACACCTGACTCACCTGTACAATCGAGATAAACAATTACATGAACCCGGTAAAAGAAAATGGGAAAGTGTACATCATGGATAGGAAAATATAATAAACCTATGTCGAGGAGAATTTTAATTTGACTTCAAGGGGAATTAAGAGGCCGTGGACCCACCTTCGCAATTTACCTGTCCTTCACCTGTCCTTCATCTGGACACGAATAACGAGGCAGAAAACTATTAAGAGCGATATGCAAAAATGAAGAGAGAGAGAGAGAGAGAGAGAGAGACAGACACACACACACACACACCTTTTCTCAGCACACCTGAAAACCAAACCTAAGACACACATCGCTAATAATAACCACTAAACAAACACATACACACACACGCACACACAAGAAAAAATGCAGCTAACAAATTTTCTTAACCAGATGAGAGAGGAATTCAAATATAACACACACACATACACACTTATACACACACACCTTATCCACACACCTGTCTAACTAAGCAATTAACGCAGGAGGAGGGGGCAGAGAGGTAACGCATCGAAGGTCAGTAGAAAATGGAGTATGAACGGTCACTCACTTGTTGGGGAAGGTTGGCTGTGTATCATGAAGGGGAGCAGTTGTGTGTCTGTGTGTTTGTTTACTCAGTTCCAAAAGTTGTCAGTCTCCCCTCCTCTCCCTCTCCACCCTTCCCGCCTTCCTCTCCCAGCCGCCGCCCCCTCCGCCGCCGCCGCTGACGCACCCAGGGGTCAAAGCAAACATTATCTCCGCCACTTCTGTCTGTCCTCCTCCTCTCTCCTCCTCCACCTATCATTCTCTTTTCCCCCTCCTCTTTCTTTTTCCCCGCTACCTTTACTCTTCCTTTACTCTCTTTCTTCGATCTCCTAAATTATTTGCTTCATCACTTCCTATTCTTTCTCTTCGTTTTTCTTCTTGTAATTCTAGTTCCTGTTTCTTTTCCTTATCTTTCTCTCCTTCTTACTTTACCTTTTTACTATTTCATCTCTTCTTTCTCCTCCTCTCCTCCTCTCTTCGCCTCTCCCCTCTCCTCTCCTATTCCCTCTCTGCAATTCTATCACATACACACTCTCCTTCTCTCTCCTCTCGACTCTTCCCTCCTTACGGTCTACAATCTCTTTCATCGCTTCATATCTCATTCATAACGCTATTTTCTCCTCGGTCTCTCCCTTCCGCCTCTCTTCCATCATTACAACTACCTTCCCTTCTTCTTAATCCTCCACTTCGTCATCTGCTCCTCCACCCCTAAGTCCTCTTCCACCTATACATCCACCGATATATCTAGCACTTATACCACTAACTACAGTATTTTAGAAGGGGGACAAGGTTGCAGTTCCTCTTATCTCTCCTCCTCCTCCTCCTGCTTCTCCTACCTCACATTCTCTTCCTCCTCCTCCTCCTCTTCGTCAGACCATGAAGAGGAGTCGCAGATTCGGACAAGACCTACACAACTTGCCAACCCAAAGGGGATCTCTCTCTCTCTCTCTCTCTCTCTCTCTCTCTCTCTCTCTCTCTCTCTCTCTCTCTCTCTCCGGGAATGGTGTTGCTTGGACTAACTCTCCCTTTAACTCAGTCCCCATTCAATCTCTCTCTCTCTCTCTCTCTCTCTCTCTCTCTCTCTCTCTCTCTCTCTCTCTCTCTCTCTCTCTATTTCATGGTACAATTGTCTTTTTTTTTCCGACAGCGTGCAGACTCTCTCTCTCTCTCTCTCTCTCTCTCTCTCTTTTTTCCCTCCCTTTCTCCCTTATGTATCATCTCTTTCTATCTTTCCTTCCCCCACATGATTCATTTCTTTCTTTTTTCCCTCCTCCTCCTCCTCCTCCTCCTCTTTGCTATTCCCTCACCTACAATTCTTCTTATTAATTTTGTGTCTCATGAAAATTTTGTCTAGTCCTCGCAGCCTCCCTCTCACACTACATTTTATCCCTCAACCTTTTCATCTTTCTGTCTCTTCATCTCTAAGCTTTTTCTCCTTTTCTCTAGCTTCTCCCTCCATCATTCCCTCTTCCTTTTCTCCCAAAAAGCTCTTTTTCCTCCATTCTCTATCTCTTCCTAATTCCAAACTTTTTTCTTTCTCTTTCTCTCCTCTTTACTCTTTCTCCTTCCGCAATCACACTCCTCTTCCCTCCCCTCTCTTCTCTTCCTTCCCCTCTTCACTCCTTCCTTTTTATCTTCTCTCTAACCTCCTCCCTCCCCTTCTTTAATATCTTCCTTACTCCCTTTCCTCAACCTCATATCTCGTCTCCTCCAACCCCTCATCCCTGCTTTCTTTACAACTTTACTCCGTTCCCTTCCTCCACTCCTTAACCTCCCTTCTTTCTTCCCTTCTCATATGTAAACTCTTCCCTGTCATCATCATATCCCTTCCCCCTTCTTTTTCCTTTTAATCTCCTCCAACCCTTAATTTCTTCTTTCCTGAACTTTCTCTTTTTTTTCTCTCCCGTCCTTTCCTTTTCTTTCCATTCTTTTCCTCGCCTATCCTTTTCTCTCCTTTCTTCCCCTCTCCTAACCCTTTCGCTCCTTTCCTCTCCTCTTCTATCCTTTTCTCTCCTCTCCTCTCTTATCCTATCCTTTTCTCTCCTTTCTTCCCCTCTCGTAACTCTTTCGCTCCTCTCCTCTCCTCTTCCATCCCTTTCTCTCCTCTCCTCTCCTCTCTCATCTCCTTCCTCCTCCCCCTTCTAACCTACCCCGTTCTCTCCTATTCCTTACTTTCCTCTCCTCTCCTCTCTTTCCCTTCTCTTCCCTCTCTCCACACCTCCCATCCATCCCCCCTCCTCCTCCATCCCCACCCTGCCCTCATCTCGGCAAGGTAATACAGCAACACGCCCGCCAGACAAATGGTGGCCCGCGCGAGACCTGCTTACGGGTCCTTGATTAATGGTGCATGCTGGGACCACAGGGAGGGTGACCTGGGGGAACGGAGGGATGGGTGGCACGGCATGGGGGAATGGGCTAGACAGGAGGATGACCTAAAGTGTGTGTGATAGGGAATGGGAGTACAGAGGGTGTATGGCCTAAGGAAGGGAAGGGTTAGGTGGCAGAGGATGGGTGGTACGGAGTATAGGATGGTTTAACGAAGGTGATGACGGCAGGGGTCAGTCTACTACCAGAGATAAGGAGGATATAGAGGAACAGGGGCGGTAGGAGACAGATAAGCAAGGGATAGAAGGGTAGAGGAAGAACCCCATGGCTCTAAAACACGACATCGGCGGTCTGGGGAATAGGAAGCATTTTAGAGGGATTCAGAAGCCTTTTTTTTCCCTATTTTCCCCACTTTTCGGCACTTCCTCCACAACACGCACTTACGCCTCTCAACGAATACATCGGCAGTGGTTTGAGAAATATGTAAGCATTTAAGGGAAGTTGGGGACATTTTTCCCCTATTTTCCCCACTGTAATGAACTTCCCCAACACATTCAAGCATTTAGAAGCCTTTAGGGACCATTTTTCCTACTTTCCTACTTTAATGAACTCAACCCACCCCCAAGCAGTGAAAGGCATTCGAGGACATTCTTTTACCCTATATTCCCCAATATTAGGCACTTCCCTAAATCTTCATCCCAAACACCCCGCCACGCCTTGGAAGCAACACAGCAGTGGCGGGAAACGTGAGCGGTCTCGGCTTTCGCGCGGCGCCCCACCAGGCTTTTGGCACGCGTCCACGGCTTGGATGCGGCGAGGGGGCGAGGGAAGGACAGGGAAGTGGGGAAGGGGGCGGAGGAGTAGATGGCAGGGGAGACGGAGAAGGGGGAAAGATAGGGGTTGCGTGGGCGGTAGGGGGGTGAGTTTTTAGCTGGTTGGGAGCTGACCTTAACCTGTTTGTCGGGATTTAAATGCATGAGAACCTGAGTTATGAGAAGGGAGGTGAGGGGCAGGGCGTGTGAGTTGGGAGGGGGTTACCATGCGAATGAGTGGGGCGGGAGGCGAAAGGTCGTGGAGAGCGAATGAAAAGGTGGATAAGTGGAGGGGTGAGCTGGAGGGTAAGTGGATGGGTGGGTGGATGGATGGGTATTAGGTAGAAGGGGAAGAAAGTGGATGGGTTAGTGGGAAGGCAGGCGGATAAGTTACAGAATGAATCAATGGGTGAGTGGCTAGGTGGATGGGTAAGTGGATGGGTGAGATAAAGGATGGAAGAGTGGAAGGGTGGGTGGGTGGGTAGTTGGATGGGTAAGTGGATTATATGGATGACTAAGTGGATGGGTGAGTGGATAGATGGGTGAATGGGAGGTAGGGTAGTTGGGTGAATGGATGAACAGGTTAACGGGAACGGCACTACCATAACCTATGTGGCAAGATTAAGGAACAGAAACACCAGACAGACTCCCAGGAACTCACACACGACGAGGACGAGAAAACTTATAACCCTCAAAAAAGAAAAGAAGAAACTCGCGACAAGACAAAATAAAAGAGAAAAAAAGTAGAATTAAGAGCTTTGACCTTAACCCAACAAGCAAGACAAACAAGACAAGCAAGACAGACCAGGACAAGCATCATAGAGCAGATTCTTTGGTAAGTTTGTTAAGGAGTTTTCTTAGAGGCGTAATACTGTGGCAACAGAGAGGAGGCTGAAGGGAGGGACTGCGATAAGCGTTGACAAGCATTTCAGGAATTTATACACCCACATTTGGTAAGGCTTTCGTAGAGGTTGTTGTGTTAGTATTTCCATGATGGGTAGTTTGAGCCTAGCGATAGTTTAACGAGGCTTCTGCACCATAAAGTGTAAAAAATATGAGAATTCGACTAATCTGTAAGAGCGGAGAGCGGCTAAGAATACGGCCTTGACAGACTGGCGAGGCTCACGCGATAAAGTAAGAGTCAAGGAAAAAGTCAGTCAGGCAAAAGAGTAAGTGCAGATGCTACGGGAGAGGACAAACATGGCCCGAAAGTTAAAAGGTAAAAGGTAAAGTTGTGGGCATACGCTATGGTAAAATAAAGACGAAAAACGTGTCAGTCTATAGAAGAGCATAATTTATGAGGGGAGAGTTAAGGCTAAGGACATGCAGAGGGGAGTTAAAAAAAAAAGTACACCGAGAATAAAAAAAGTGTCAGGTTAAGGAGAGATGTAAAAACTAGTTGAGGTAGATGACATTAAGGGACAGGTAATAAAACTTTTAGAATAAGAAAACGCGGAGTAAAAATGCCAGGAAAGAGTTAGTCCGTTTTTTGAGACCTCTACTTATGAACTTAAGGCTAAAGGTGTTAAGGGAGGCGAAGATGATTTTCCAAAGCGCAGCAAACGAAGTGAGAGGCATTCAGAGCAACAGAGTAAAACAAAATCTGTAACTTCAGCAACATACGTCTTCATAAACAGGAAAGTAAACATACAGAGCCTTGAGAAATCTGTGAAGTTCCAAAAGTGAGGCAGTTCAATGAGATGCCAGAGAAGTTAAAGAGAGACGAACGCAAAAGAGAAAAACGTGACGCTATAACTTTAGCAACACATCTTTACTAAGGAAGAAAAAGAAAATTCACAACCTCGCGTTTTAAAAGTCAGACAGCTCAAAGAGATCCCACAGAAGTTAAAAGAGTCAAAGAATCCTTAAAAAAGAGAGAAACAAGTCTGCGGACGAGAGAGAGAGAGAACATGACGAGGAGGAGTTTTAAAAGTCTAACTAACCTTTCGACTTGACAGAGAGGTAGAAAAGTTAGAGTCAGAGAATCCTTACAAAAGAGAAACATGACTGTGGAGAAGGAGAGAAAAAAGAGGACGAGAGAGGCCGAGAGAGAGCGAGAGGCAAACAGAGGCGGAACGAGTAAGGGGCCAAGTCACAAAAAAAAATTCTGAATCTCAAGGAAGTAAGGAAGGTAAAGAAAGTTAGGGAATGAAGAATAAAGTTCGCCCACGCTTAGAAATGTAAAACAGAAGAAGAGGCGGACGAGAACGAAAACATCACATTCCTGCCAGGAAACTAGGAAGGAAATCGAAGGAATAATAAGAGACCCATGTAATCTTGCGTCCTAATGTATAGATAATGTAAGGCTTAAGAAGGAAATCGTAGCAACATACAGATGCAGTTAAGAGTGGTGACGTTGGTTGAGACGAAAGAACAGTTCGGATGAAATAACCGAGTTGAAATGAATTAGTTGTAAGTCATCTCCCCACCTCCCTTGATAAAGAAAATAAGAAATATGGAACAGTTGTAACGCCCTTGCCACTTCCCTTAGCAAAGAAAACAGAAAATTGTACCTCCATTAAAGAAAATGGGAAAACGCACCCGCACCAGACTTAACAAAGAAAACGGGAGAAACATACCCCCCTACACATAAAAAAACGGAGAAGGGCACCCACAAACTCCCACAAAAACAAACGGGAATGAGCGACGTGCTACAAGTTATGGGAAGGGAAGTAAGAGAGGAACATTACACATGACTGCGAATAATCGTCCGTGTATAATGAATGGGATGGAGGAGGCGCGCGATACTGAATCATCTCTCTCTCTCTCTCTCTCTCTCTCTCTCTCTCTCTCTCTCTCTCTCTCGCCAACGCCCATGCCCACGCCCAGGCACATTCCTATATAAAATTGATGGTAGGCGCCGCGCTATGCTGAGAATAAGGGAAACTGAGCCATAAATTCAAGGGAAAGCGAGCGGGCGCCTGCTGTGTGATGAATCTGTAGCGAGGGATGATGGGGTGACCGGGCGCGCCGATGACTATTAGGAAAGGGAAAAAAGAATAAAAAGAATGTTCGTGTCGTATTTTGCACTGAATGGCTGAGATAGTTTGGGTGCGTGTGTGTTACTTTTTGGACTTCATGTTTCTCTCTCTTTTGGTTCATAATCGTAAATTCTGTTTCCTCTTCGTGTACCTTGTAGTCTTCTCGTAATTACTTTTTTTATAACTTGTATTTCTCTGTAACTACTTTTGTCGCACTTCACTTTTTTTCTGAACATTATTACACAAAATTTCACATGCCCTTTTTTTAACTCGTTTGTCTTTAGAGAACACTCCCCATCTATCTTTTTAGACCCAATTCATATATTCATATCCTCCCCTTTTCTCTTTTACATCCTTACTATTACACACATTTTTTTTCACCCATTTCCACTCTAAACGGACACCTCCAATCCAAATTTGTCATAATTCACATATTCTAATTCTCTTTTTTTCTTTTATAACCATACTATTTGACACACTTTCATATATCGATTTTCTTCTCTCATTTCTACAATTAATAGACACTTCCAGTCTGTACTTCCAGCCTACACATATTCTAATTCTTTCATTTTCTTTCTCTATTAGCAATCACTGTGTTTTAATATCGAGGTAAGAGCCGGAAATGTCAGTAAGAAGATGAAGACTTTTTAAGCGCTCGTAACGATGAAACTTGTCCAATTAGAAATGTGAATTCACGAATGTTTTGCCAGGTAAGTTGTCCAATTTATTAGTCAGAGCAGGTGAGATTGGCGGAGGAGGAAGAGGAGGAGAATGAGGAAGAGGAGGAGGAGGAGACAGAGGAGGAGATAGAGGAGGAGGAGGAGGAGGAGGTAATGGTGATCAGCGATAATAATAACTTAAGCGCATCAGTTATCATTTTTTTCCTCTTTCTCAATATAGAATTTTCGTATTCCTTCCATCTCTCTCTCTCTCTCTCTCTCTCTCTCTCTCTCTCTCTCTCTCTCTCTCTCTCTTATCCTCGTCCATAGGAACAAAATTTATGCGGAAAAATGTTGAGGGGATAAAATTTATCTTTTGTGAAGACTTGAAACCTTTCACGATTATATTTATTCATTTATCCAAGTGTGTGTGTGTGTGTGTGTGTGTGTGTGTGTGTGTGTGTGTGTGTGTATGAGAGTGAGAGATGGAAAAACAAACACACAAAGACAGACATAAAAAACACAAACACAGAAACGCAACCCAAAAGAAACACCACCGCAGACAAACAGAATGAAACAGACAGACAGACAGGAGGACAGACAGCCTCGCTCTTACATCCATCTCGCCTGTCACTTTAGGGCCCACATTATACAAACAGTCACTCGCCCCGCCACACTTATCTCTCTGACTGGCGGGGCGGGGCGGGGCGGGGGAAGAAGGGTTCCAGCTAAAGTAAAGGGCGGGGCTGACAGGCTTGGATGGGCGTGAGACGAGGTAAGGGCAGGGTTAGGGCAGGGTAGGCCAGGGCGGGAGAAACAGACGGCGTGATGCATGTTATGAAAGGAAAGAATAGTATTTTCATTTTTTATCATTTTTGCATAAGAGTAAGAGTGATAGTTTTAAGGCGTGTCCCTGGAGTGTGAGGTATGACAGGATGACAAGGTGGGGTGTTAGGGAAAGGGAGGGGGAGGAGAGGTAAGGTAGGGACTGGGGTGAGGAAAGTAAGGGAGGGAAAGAGGAAGTGGGTGAGAGAAAGAATGGATGTGGAGAGAGGAAAGATAGCAAGAGTAAGTAGCATTTACTAAGTACCATTTCATGTTCTGTTCTGTATAGTAACTCCTTTATATTTAAGAGCAGAAGTTTATAAGGTCGTGAAAGGGAGTCTGCACGAGGAACAGTCGACATACACACGGCAGCTCCTGAACCCCTAACGCCATCTATCTTCACAATCGATGAACTTTTAAGCTATTTTTATGCCTCCCGTATTTCCACTCACCCTACTGCTGCTAAGTGTGTTCCCTACGTGCAGAACTCTTTGTAAGTTAGTTATTGCCTATGTTTCAACCCCACTGGTTCGAGTTTGGCTTATATAGAAGGGGCTCTGTTACTTTCGACTTCCTACATTTTTCTTTCTGACATATTTCCCTCCAAAGTTATTTTCTTCCTTTTTTCCTTTCTATCTTAACGCTTTCCTTTCCTGAAACGCTTGCTTTCCTAACCTTTTCCTTTTTTCTAGATTTTCAAAATAACTTTTCCTCTATTCCTCCTTTCTTCCTTTTACCTTTACCTTACTACTCTATTCTTTTTCGTATTTCCATGGTAACTTATTTTTTCTTCCTTCCTTCCTTGCATCCTTCCTTCCTTCCTCTAATTCACCTCTCACTGACATGTCCCTTCCTGTCTTCCTTCCACCTCTCTCTGCTATCTTTACTTCGCTTCCCTCCCTCAAATCCCCCCTCCTTCTCCCTCCTACTCTCTCCCTACCCCCTCACCCTTCCACCGTGACCTCATTCCCCTCTTATTTTTCTCTTCCTTCCATCTGCCTCTACTCCCTCCGTTTCCCTCCTCTCTTTTCCCTCGTAATAACCACTATCTCTCCACTATCCCATTCCCTTACGCCCTTTCCCAGGCTCTCATTTCTTTCCCTTTCCTTTCCATCTTCTCGTGCCCTTCATCAATCTCCCTCTGTCCCCGAACCACTTCCTAACTTCCCCCTCTCTTATGCACTTTCTCTTTGCCACATAACACTAAAAAGCCCATGAAAGTGAGAACATCGGAGGAGAAGGAGGAGGAGGAGGAGGAGAAGGTGGTTGAAGCTCCATTCTAAACTAATGACATTAAGGTCTGGTGTACTCAGCCTCTCTCTCTCTCTCTCTCTCTCTCTCTCTCTCTCTCTCTCTCTCTCTCTCTCTCTCAGTATGTAGCAGGGAATAGAACAGCGTCAGTTACTCCCAATCCATGGAAAAACTTTAGTCAGTCAATCAGCTAAAATTTCTCTGTCAGTCAGTCAGTCGGCCGGCCAGTCAGCAAGAGAATGTAACTTCGCTAATCAAGTAGCAAAACACGTAAAGAAAAAAGTAGGCAGGTCGCTAGAGTTTGAGCAATACTAGATAAATACATATAGATACAGAGAGGGATAGTGTGTGTGCGTGTGTGTGTGTGTGTGTGTGTGTGTGTGTGTGTGTGTGTGAGAGAGAGAGAGAGAGAGAGAGAGAGAGAGAGAGAGAGAGAGAGAGAGAGAGAGAGAGAGAGAGAGAGAGAGAATGCCAAAAGACAGGACAGCAGTAGAGAACGTAACGAAAATCTGGCATAAATGGAGTATATAAGAATAAAAGAGAATAAAAGAGGATAAAAAGAACAGAGAATAATAGAGAATAAGGAATAAGAAGAAATGAGATAAAAAATAATAATCCACACTGGTTTAAGTAAGAAGCATAAGAGAAAAAAAATACAACCACAAAGAACACGGAAGAAAGAGGCGATAAACAAAACATGCGAGAAACAGGGAAATAAACATAAAAAGAAAGAACAAAGAAGAAGACGAAGAAAAATATCCACACTTTTAGGGGAAAGGAAGGACAACAAAAAAGAAAAAGAAGTGAGGAAAGAGAAAGAGTGAGAGTTAAATGTCAAAGAGAATACAGAATTACCGAAGAATATAATAATACGAGCGGACAGTGTGAGAGAGAGAGAGAGAGAGAGAGAGAGAGAGAGAGAGAGAGAGAGAGAGAAAAGGGGAGAGAGTGTGGAAAAGTGGGTGAGAGACCAGAAGAGTGAAAAATACATTGAAGGGGTGGAGGGAGAGAGGAAAGGTTTGGTGTACAAGATGGAGTGGAGGTAAGAGTGAGAAATGGGGGCGAGGGAGAGGTGGGGAAGGGCTGAGAGGGAGGGAGAGGGAGAGGGGAGAGGGACAGAGGGGAGAGGGGCGAAGGGGCAAAGACAGGAAGACAAAACTCGCGGCGACATACCACACGGGAATAGTTTTTACAGGAACTGCACAGGATAATTGAGGTGCGAGAGCGAGAGAGAGAGAGAGAGAGAGAGAGAGAGAGAGAGAGAGAGAGATGAATAGGAAAGATTATGTCAGCTTAAAAGGATTGTACATAAAACAAAGAAGGAAAAATGAATAATATGATAATGTAGAGTGAGTAGAGAGAGAGAAGAAGGCAAGGAAATGGAGCAGGAAGGTAGTGGAGAGGAGGAAGAAAAGGGAGGGAAGTAGGGAAGAATTGTGAGGGTGAAAAAGATAGGGTACAAGAAGTAAGATAAGAAGAAGGAAGGCAAAGGTACAAAAAGAAAGGGATGGGAACGATGGGAAGCGGAGTGGTAGAAAGCGAGGGGAGGAGAGGGAGGAGAGGGAGAGCAGGCAAAGGAGAGGGAAGGGAGAGGGAGGGAGAAAGGAGAAGGGAAAAGGAAGGAAGGAGATTTTTCCGTGATGGGAATTTAAATGCATCACCAAGAAAGTGAACGTGTGTGTGTGTGTGTGTGTGTGTGTGTGTGTGTGTGGTTTTGAAATAGAGAGAGAGAGAGAGAGTTTTCGACATACAAGTTTACATATTCACATATTAAACACATGACACACACACACACACACACACACACACACACACACACACACACACACACACACACACCTGGAGCTTTTGAATAAGCGGAAAAGAGAACAAAAATATGAAGAAAATGAAGGGTTGATAATATTCTTGTCTTCCTCATTTTCCTCGCTAATAACACTTCTCTTCCTCTTTTACTTCTTCTGTGTTCTCTTTCTCTTTCCCTAATGCTCCCTTTGTCTTCTTGCTCCTCTTCCTCCTCCCCATCACTCTCCTCTTTTTATTATTTTTGTTTTCTTTTAGTTTTCTTTGTCTCCTTCATCCTCCTCTTCCCCATCGTCCTCCTTTCTCTATTACTGTTTTTCTTTTCTTTACGTTATCTTTGTCTTCTGATTCCTCCTCCTCCTCCTCCTCCTCCTCCTCCTCCTCTTTCCCATTCCTCTTCTATCTCTATCACTGTTGCTTTCTTTTCTCCTCTCCTTAATATTCTCCCCCTGAATTCTCTAACCGTGATATTACCTCCAATTTCTGTTTCATCTCCTCTTCATATTTGCTCTTTTATTTCCAGAGTCCTGCTTCAGTCCCTCTCTCTCTCTCTTATCTGTTTCATATTCACGCCTTTAATCCTACGACTTTAAATATCAACCTTTTTGAATCACGCTCTCACACTCTCTCTCTCTCTCTCTCTCTCTCTCTCTCTCTCTCTCTAAAAAGGTGCATAAAGAGGAGAGTGACACCTGAGGTCTAGGAAGTGTTTGTGTAGCTTTGACATGTTCTTTTGCTTATCCTATATTTTTAATGGTCCTCTTTCCCTCCACATCCATCCCCTTCCCTCCCTGTCTCCCTGTCTCCCTTCCCCTCCTCTGGCCTCTGACTGATCCCCTTCTATCTATTTCTTTCCATCGCCGTTCATCATCTTTCCTGTTCTCTCTCATCTCATCTCATCCGTTCGTCATGTGTTCTTGTTTTATTATTTTTTTTCTTTTATATTCATTTGTATTGTCTTCATTTTCTTCACCTTTTCGTCTGTTTCCTCTTCTTTTTTTTTCTTTCTCTTCGAGCTTCTCCTCCTCCTCCTCCCCTCCATTTGTCAGCTATAATGTTCATCCATTCCCCGTCCTGTTCATCACGCGCAGAGCATCACCAAGGGATACGAATTTCGTCAATGATGCAAATGTGGCGTAAACTACAATGCATCTAGTGTTTCCATCGCTTGTGAGGGAGAGTTTCTGTCTCTCGGTATGTCTGCTTACCTGTCATTTAGTAATCTACCTATTTATATGCAAACAAACACAAACGCACAAATTACAAGTTTTCATTAATTCATTTGCAGGCTGATTCATTTTACACCCACTAATTTATAACCTTTGTCCGCAGCCTCCAATATTCATGACCTGCTCAGTTCCTGGCTCATGTTTAATCTGAACTGTCCAACTCATTCACTCATTCGCTCACTCACTCACTCACTCACCGGCTACCCGCCTGCTAACCGTGAAACCAGCGGCTAAGAATATAAGACCATAGGAACATAATGAGTTTGCAAGTGGCTGGTAGTCTATAGAAGCCAACTCCTGTAAACTTAACCTCACCTATCCTCACTATCCATGAACGTATCCACAGGGCGTTTAGATAAACAGAGAAAGAAATACAGACATAAAGAAAGAAATATGTATGCATGATCTATACACATTATTCCTTGGTTTGAGGCGTTAACGAAAAACAATAGACACCTCGCATACTTAAGTTGGCTTTATCACACAGTACGTTCACTTCCCCTTACACGTTACCTCACACTTCCTCCCCTCACCGCACTTCAATATATTACGCACGTGCCATACTTTATACTAAACATGTTCCAATACGTCCCCTCACTGTGTTGCCTCCCCCTTACTCTCCCCCTCTTTCGCCAATGAATGAGAGAAAGGAAAGAGAGAAGGAATGAGGCAGAATTGGCAGAATAAGTGAAACATGACTAAATCGGTCCGTAAAGTTTTATATCAACTTATAGCTTTTGGGGGACTTACCCGACGTGACTCAGTTAGTCTCTCTTTTCATAAATTGGCAAGAGGTAGAGGCGAAAGATTAAATGAAAACTTGACTTTCTCTTACCGTAGATTTCTAAATTTACAAAATTTCATGTAAAATTTGCCGATTTCTATTTCCCAATTTCCTTTGTCCTCAGGCCTCAACTATACGAAATGAAAGATAGCTAAAATAAAATATCACACTGCACATTCTCCCTTAACAGTATTCTCTACTACTATTATTCAACCCCTTCCAATTATAATAGGCTTAGACACAAACAATAGCTTACCTTTCATCGCTTAAAATTCTGTACCCTCAGCCGTTAATCCTCAAGTCATATTTAAAAAAACTTCTACCGGGTATGACTCCGAATGGAATTGATGCGTATGAACTGACAAGCCAGAAACACTACAGGAGATTAAAAGAAAAACGAATACTCACTCTATATTTCGCTATTTCCGTTACTTCCTCTCGTATCGCCTCTCCTGCAGCCGTGACTTCGCGTTGGCCGATACGAGGAGTATTTCCCGCTGGCAAGCCTGGAAATGTAAGCAGACGTTCGTATTGTTATTCCTGCCATTACTCTGCGTGCTATTACAAAGAATGGGAACACGCGTGGAATGGGGGTAGAAATATGGTTATCTGTGGAGGTGAGGTAGAGAGAGAGAAGAAGGGGAAGAGAGAGAGAGAGAGAGAAACATTTAAAACAGAAAAGTAAGTACATAAAAGCAACACACAAACCAGTCTTGAGTGCGAGATCTGGAAAGTGTCGTCTCTCTCTCTCTCTCTCTCTCTCTCTCTCTCTCTCTCTCCCCATGGTGTGTTGTGCGTGTTAGCCAGATGTATAACAATGCCCAGGTGTGTGTGTGTGTGTGTGTGTGTGTGTGTGTGTGTGTGTGTGTGTGTGTGTGTGTTTACTTATAGAACTCTCAAACAAAAGGATATTTCGATAATCTTACAGAAAAAAAGAAATCCATTGAGAGAGAGAGAGAGAGAGAGAATACCAGCTGCCGTTGTGTCCAGAAGCTAACCCGTTACGCTCTTCCCCTCCTCCCCTCCCCACCCGGAAACCAATGATACTGAGGGGATGCAATGCCCACTTCTGAGACACCGAAATAGAAAACGAAAACGCCCCCAAGCTGGCCAATTTTCCTCGTTCTCTAAAGTGTGTGTGTGTGTGTGTGTGTGTGTGTGTGTGTGTGTGTGTGTGTGTGTGTGTGTGTGTGTGTGTGTGTGTGTGTGTGTGTGTGTGTGTGTGTGTGTGTGTCGTACTCTGATAGTAACAAAAAGAATTACTAAGAAAATATGATCTAATAGCGTGTATCTCTTTTCAAAAACACATCAAAGGGAGGTATAATTTTATGTCGCCTGCTTGTGTGTATAAAAGAGAAAGAAAACATCAAGCAAACATATCAAACGGACAACATCCACCCGTGTGTGTGTGTGGAAAAGAAGTAGAAAAAAAAAACTGGAGAGGAAACGAGATGTATATGAGGTCAAACTAGGGATAAAAGTTTTACCAAAAAATAAACAAAGAAAAAAAGAGCAACAGAAAATGGTTAACTAGAACATTTTAAAACACCTTAAACTTCCGCTTGGTATTTTTGTTGTTGTTGTGTGGAGAAGGAAAAAGGAAGAGAAAAAAGAGAAAGAAAAAATGAGCCTTACAACACTTTTAACTGGCCTGTAATTATCATGAAGTGCGTTTGTATGTGTGGGGAAAGAGGAAGAAAATGAGAAAATAAGATGTATATACGAGCACACTAGGGAGGAAGGTTTGACAATAAATCTAAATGAGGGTAGCAACAAGGAATGATTAGATAATCTCTCTCTCTCTCTCTCTCTCTCTCTCTCTCTCTCTCTCTCTCTCTCTCTCCTCTCTCCCCCTCTTCTCCCCCTCTTCTCCCTCTCTCCCCCTCTTCTCCCTGTCCCTCTCCCTCTCCTACTCTCTTCGCCGGCTTCAGAAAAATAAAACTAATCGCTTTAACTCAGCCGCCGTAAAAGACAAGTACCTCATTAACATCATGACGCAACTAATAGCCTTAGACACTTACCTCTATTTACCTCATTTGCAAGGTAAGCACGCACACCTTGGCCCAGTCTGATTAAATAGTTACTCATCCTCTGCCTCCGCTTGCTCTTCCTCTTCCTCCTTCTTCTCCTCCTCCTCAGACTTTAAAGATGAGACGCGAGATACACCACTACCCCTGATTTTGAATTACCTGAGAGTGAGTGCGTGGGTGTATGCATTCGTTTTTTGTTTTTTTTTTAATGTGGTTTTGAGATGAATTTCGTTTTTTCTCACTCATATATTTGTCTTCTTTCCTTTGTTTGTTTCGTGTGAGCTTTTTTCTTTTATTATTTTCTTTTTTTCAGTTTTCTTCTTCTTCCGCCTGTACATTCTGTATTAGTTTATTTTTTCAAAGTCTTTCAATGCCTTTTTCATCTTCCTAGTTTGAAGGTGGTTTTGTATGTCGCCTTTCTTCTCTCATTTCGCTTTCTTATGATACATTGTCTTTTATGTATCTTTATTTGCAGTGTTACTTTGTCTCCCCGTTTTTATTATTTCAGATTGTTTTTGGCAGACGAATTTATTTCACGTATTTTCCCGTCTTTTAGCTCAAGTTTAGCCCAAAATCTGCCTAGACCCGCCAACCCGCAATGCATCAAATATATTCACACTTTGAACATTCTATCCTCCCTCCTAACTGCTTCCCACATTCACCACCCCGTCTTTCCTCTTCCCTCTCCTCTTCACTTCCTCCTCCGCTCCGTTCTCCCACTTCCTCCTCGCCCTCCCCCCTTCTCCCCCAGCCACGCGACGCTGTTAAATTAAAAGCAACTGGAATCTCTTGGTTATTTGTTTCTCGTTAGTTTCTCTTTTCACGGCGGCCAAAAAATATTCCTTGCGGTGGTAAATAAATAGACACACGCCGAAGTCACCGACACACACACACCCACACACACACACACGGTCTCGTCTCTCTTGCTCTTTTTTTCCCTCTAACACACACACACACACACACACACACACACACACACACACACACACACACACACACACACACACACTAACACTAACACAATCACATATGTCAGCCCGACAGTCAAGGCGGTTTATTTTCTCTATTCTTTTCTCTCTCTCTCTCTCTCTCTCTCTCTCTCTCTCTCTCTCCTATTGGCCATGTGCTCCCCGTCTTCACGTTTTCCCTTTTTCTTCTCCTACTCATATTTACTATACATTTTCCTTTACGTTGTTTTTCACTCTCCCTTTCTTTCCTTCTCTTTTCCTTACTTCCATAATTTTCATTTCCACTCATTCTTTACTTTCCGTTTCCTTTTCCCCGTCCGTATTCTCTTTCCTCACATTTACACCATTCCTTATTTTTCTTTTTTTTTCCTTCTTTCTTTCCTTCTTCTGTCTCCCTCCTCATTCTCATCTATTCTTCCCTTCTTTATTCTCTTTCTTTCCCCCGCTAGTCCTGTTTCGAATCCTTCTTTCTTCGACCTTATTCTTTTTCCTTCCTTCTTTTCAGACCTTTTCTTTGTTTCCTTTCCTCTATCATTAAGTTACCCTGTTTTCCATTGTTCCTTTCTTTCCTTCCTTCTTTTACTATTTTTTCTTGTATGCTTCCTTTCTTGCTTCACTCTCTCACTCCTGATTTGCTTAACTATTTCCTCCTCTTCTTTCCTGGCGCTTGTTTATATCTTCGCTCCCTTCATCATATTTTCCCATCTCCACCAATACAGTATTTTTTTTCCTTTCTCCCTTTCATCATTTTTGTCCTCCTCTTCCCTCTTTCTCTCTATCGTATCCTCCCCTACACATTGCCTCTGCTTCCTCCTCTTCTGCCAGAATAAATGTATATCTTGAATAAGTAGGCGGAAGAGAGAGAGAGAGAGAGAGAGAGAGAGAGAGAGAGAGAGAGAGAGAATAAATGCGAACGTGTAGGACCAGTGTGCACTTCGACACAACTTATATTTTCTTCTTTCCTCTCCCCTCCTCCTCTTTCTCCTCCTTCTTTTGCTCCTGCTCCTCCTCCTCCTCCTCCGTCTCCTTCTTCTCGTCCTCCACCTCCTACTGAGTCTCCATTCCCTCTTTATTCTTCATTCTCCTCCACCTACTGTCTACTCCTCCTCCTCCTCCTCCTTTTCCTCTTCCTCTTCCTCATTCTCCTCCTCCTCCTCCTCCTCCTCCTCCTCTTTCCGAATAGCCTCGTAGGGTGCGATGAGGTTAAACGATGCAAACATTCCCATTTCACTTTTTCCCTTGTATTCTCGCGAGTCAACCCGCTGCCTTTGTAAACGTTTTCCGCCTCCCCGCAAACGTTCGCACCCGCTTCCACGCCACCACAGCCGCCGGCGAAATGTTGTTTCTTCAATTACAACAGCTTGAGGCGATACGATGGAAAGAGATGCAGGTGAGTGAGATAATGACGTTTACAGAGGACAGACAGAGACAGACAAACAGACAGAGACAGATAAACACACAGAAAGGCAGACAGACAGGTAGGCAAGCAGAGACCGCTAAATATGAAGAGGAAAGGAATGGAAAGTAGATGAACAAGCATGAAAAGAGAATAAAGGGAAGGGAAAGAGGTGAAGGTGGAAGGGAAGCATGGATGGGAAAAAAGGAAGACAGTAGACGTAGAAGAAAACATGAAGGAGAATATCGAAGGAGAAAGTGTACTAGAGAGGTGAAGGAAGAAGGAAAGTAGGGATGAAAAGGAAGGAGAAAGAATTAAGGGAAGGATAAAGGTATGGGATGAAAAGATGTAGTTTGAAGAAAGAAAAGAGCGGAAAGAACGAGAAGAGGGAAACTGGGAAGGAAGAAGGGAAACAGAGAATGGAGAGAAGGAAGAAATAAAAGGAAGACAGAATAAACGAAGGAAGGAAGGAAGGGACAAAGGAAAGAGTGAAAAGAAAGACAAAAGAGATCATATGATGGGAATAAGACACGGAAGGGAAATACAGAAATGAAGGAAGGAAGGAAGGAAGGAAGATAGGAAGGAAGGAGGGAGGGAAGGAAGTGCAGCCGGCAATAGGAAGGAGAGTATCAGGCGAGAGGTGATCCTGATCCACCTTGACCCATTTAATTAAGACATACCTCAAGTTACACACCAGTGGAGAACTGCTCTCTCTCTCTCTCTCTCTCTCTCTCTCTCTCTGTAGTAGTAGTAGTAGTAGTAGTAGTAGTAATAGTAGTAGTAGTTATTGTTGTTGAAC
>NC_066509.1:4267018-4274518 GCF_024679095.1 Eriocheir sinensis | reverse complement strand
TCTTCCTTCATTGCCTGCTTCCTCTCACTTCACTCTCATCTCTCCCCCCCCCCCCTCCACCTTTCTCCCAACCCACAGGTAACCTCTCACCTTAACCACCTTTCCGCACCTGTCCACGCCACTAATTAGATTCATTAAGGTAACTTGGCCAACAGGTGTCATCAAAAAATTTCCTTGGAGTCTTGATGGAGGGAGAGGGAGAGAAGATGGGATGAAGGGACGTGACAGGAAGGAGGGAGGGATAGGGTGTGGGAGGGAGAGAGAGATAGAGAGAGAGGGAGGGAGGGAGAGAGGGCAGGCGTTGATGAGACAGGTGGAGAGACGTACTATGATTGGTTAGCAGTTTTTCCAGGTAACATGTGACAGGTAGAGTGTGTAATTTAGACTTTCTCCCTTCCACCCCTACCTTCCTTCCTAACTTTCCTCCCCTTTACCTCTAACTTCTCTTCCTAAATTTTTTTAACCCTCGTCTCTACTTCAGTGATACCTTTATATATATATATATATATATATATATATATATATATATATATATATATATATATATATATATATATATATATATATATATAATTTAGTTTTTCCCTTCTTCCTTTACATTCCTTCCTTCCTTCCTTTCCTCCCCTTCACCTTTATCTTCTCTCATCTTTCATCTTCATATCTCTTCCACTAACACTTTTTTTTATGGATAGGCTTTTCTTTAATCTTAACACTCCTTCTTCATCGCTCTTGTCTGCCTAATCCCTGACTTATCTTCGGCTTCCCTTTATCTTACCTTGCCTATTATCTTTCCCTCTCTCTTGTTCCCCCTTCATTCCCTTAATTTGATACCTATCCACTCATTCCTTTTTCCTCATATCCCTCAACACTTTTTTTTATCCTTTCCTTCCTTTCGTTTTTCCTTTTATTTTTCTCTCCTTCCCTTCCATAACTTGCCTGTCTCTCCACTTTCCTTCCCTTACTTTTCCTTCCGTACAGTTCCCTTCCTTTCCCTTCTCATCCCTTCACCTGTCCCACACAAACCACCTGACAATCAACAATTTTATAACCTTATTTAACGCATTAAGGCCCCTAAAAATAAGGGGTTACAAAAGAACTACACACACACACACACACACACACACACACACACACACACACACACACACACACACACACACACACACATTACCATAGTGAACGAAAGACATCAACCACATGGATAGGAGGAGGAGGAGGAGCAACAAAACTTATCCCTCTTTCCCACCTTGTAATGATAGGGGATTGATGGCTGGAGTGAGGGAGGAAGGGAGAGGAAGGGAAGAAGGGAAGGAAGGGAAGGGATGAGTAAGGTAGAAAAGAATGCAGGAAGAAAGTGTGATATCTGGGGTAAAGAGAAAGGGAGAGAAGTAAAAAGGAAGGCAAAAAAGTAGATAAAACAAAGAGGAAGGGACGAAGAATGGCTGGAGGAAGCAAAGAGGGAGAGAGGGAGAGAAAGGGATCAAGAGAAATAGGAAGTCGAGATGGAGAGAAGACAAAGAGAAAAGGGAAGGAGGGAAGGAGAAAGGGACAGAGAGGAGGGGAGATAAGGAGAGAGAAGGAAGCAAAGAGGATGGGAAAAGGTAGGCAAAGATCTGACCCGTACTTTATTTAACTCTGAAGCAAGATACCTACACAAATAACCTTTCTTTGCTCCTCCTCCACCTCCTCCTCCTCCAGCATTCCTCCAAGAGTCAGTCCCGAGGGGCGAGTCAGTACGGGACAGGAATTTCATTGATCTTGGTTAGGTTAGATTCAGTGATTTATTTATTTCCCTGGCGAGTGTTTTTTTTTTTTTTTTGGAGGGACGGGTGCCTTATATACGGTTTCTGTCTCTTTCCGTCTGTCTGTCTGTCTGTCTGTGTCTGTCTCTGTCTCTCTAGTATCTATTTATATCTATCTCTTCCTGTCTGTATTTCTCTTATCATTATCTCATCTCCAGTTTTTCTCAGCATTATATCTCTCTCTCTCTCTCTCTCTCTCTCTCACACACACACACACACACACACACATACACGTTATTTTCTTCTCATCATTATCTCTCTTTATACCTTTCATTATCTCTTTCTCTTCTATTATTATTTTTCCCACGGAAGATGAGAAGAGACTATAGAATAAGAACAAGTTTAAGGAGATAAGACTAAGGCAAGAGAAATGAGAGAATGGAAGGAAAGGGACCGAGAGGTGAAAAAGAATGAATGGGAATAAACTAAGATAAGAAGAATGGATATCAAAAGTAAGGGAGAAGAAAGATAAAAGGGAAGGGAAGAGAAGGGAAACGAAGGGAGAAGAGGGCAAGGGAAGGGAGAGGAAAGGAGAGGAGGAGGGAGGAAAAGGAAATAAAAGAAATAACGGAAAGGGAATGGGAAAATAGAGGACAGCAAAGGAAAGGAAACGATGGGGGATGGGAGGAAAGATATACAAAAGGAAGGGAAATGAAGGAGAAGGAAAGACCAGAGAGGAGGAGAGGAAAGGAGAGAGAGAGGAGAGAGAGAGAGAGAGAGAGAGAGAGAGAGAGAGAGAGAGAGAGAGAGAGAGAGAGAGAGAGAGAGAGAGAGAGAGAGAGAGAGAGAGAGAGAGAGAGAGAGAGAGAAGAGAGGAGGGGATGGGGAAAGTGGGGAGGGGAAGGGAGGGGAAGGGAATTAACTGGGCCAGACGATAAGAAAATTTTTGTACCTTCCCTCCCTTCCCCTCGTTCCTCCCCTCTCTCTCTCTCTCTCTCTCTCTCTCTGCTTCCTGAGAGAGAGAGAGAGAGAGAGAGAGAGAGAGAGAGAGAGAGAGAGAGAGAGAGAGAGAGATTAATCACTTTCCCACGGTCACCAAGCAAGAGGTATAAAGTGAGCCCTAAATGCGGACTTAATAGCGTGCACACACACACACACACACACGCACACACACACACACACACACACACAAACACACACACACACACACACACACACACACACACACACTTGATTGATGGATTGAGAGGAAGGTCGTGTGATGTCCCTCCTCCTTCTCCTCCTCCTCCTCCTTTTCCTCTTCTTCTTTCCACTCATTTATCTTCCCCTTTCCATATCTCACTTCCAATCTTTATCTTCATTTTAATCTTCATACTCATCTTTACCCTCATCCTCTTCATCTCTTTCCTTCATACTCTTTCTATATATACCTTGCTTAATTTCATCCCCTTCACCTTTCCCCTCATCCTCTCTCCCCTTCCCCCTTCCCCAGCGTACCCCAGGGGAGGCCAAAACCCATTTACCCCTGGCCCGGATCGTCATTGGTGTAAAGGGCCAATTTTTTCCCACTGATGGTCATATCCCCCCATTCCCCCCATTACTCCCCATCACTTCTCTCTTGCTTCCCTTCCTTCCTTTTCGCTCTTGTCCCCTTTCTTAGTCAGGTGTTGAAGCTTCTGGTACTCTCTCTCTCTCTCTCAATCACACACACACACACACACACAACGCGATTCGAACGACTGTATTTCTCTCTCCTGTTAAGCCACTAATTCCTCCTCCTCCGCCTCCTCCTCCTCTTCCTCTTCCTCTTCCTCCTCCTTCTCCTCCTCCTCCTCACTAACTTCCCTAAACAACGATAAACAAAATGGTTCACAACAATTTGTTACTCTCTCTCTCTCTCTCTCTCTCTCTCTCTCTCTCTCTCTCTCTCTCTCTGTCTATCTATCTATCTGTCTATCTATCTGTCTATCTATCTATCTATCTATCTATCTCTCTATCTATCTACCTTTGCTAGTTTCTCATGGTCATCTCACTCCTCAATTTCAACTCTCCCCTCCTCACCTTCCCTCCTCTTGCCTCCTCTCCCTTCCTCTTCCCATCTTCCCACAATTGTTAGCTTCTCCAGTTAAAGGCAAAGGGATCAGATTAATACCTGTGTACCTGTGTGTGTGTGTGTGTGTGTGTGTGTGTGTGTGTGTGTGTGTGTGTGTGTGTGGCTTTGAGGTGCCGCTTCACAGTCAACAGAGGAGGAGGAAGAGGAAGAGGAGGAGATGAAGAACAACACCAACTACCTGGAATTTGCGAAGGAAGAGGAGGATGAGAAGGAGGAAGAGGAAAAGGAAGAGGAGGAAGAAGAGGAAGAGAAGGAAGAACAGGAACAGGAGCAGAGGGAAGATCAGGTGGAAGAATAAAAAAAGAGGAGGTGGAGAAGGCCAAGCTGGAGAAAAAGAAGGAAGTGTGTGTGGAGCAGATGGGAGAGGGAAGGAGGAATAGGAGAAGGACGTGTGGAGAGGAACCCAAAAAATAAAAGTAGAAAAAAAGTTATCTCGACGAGCCACATTTTGGACATCAACTAAAAAGACTTTCTGATGAGGTCTGAGAGGAGAAAAAAAAGAGAAAAGGGACAGAGAAGAAATAAGAAGACAGGGAGTAATGTGAAGTAAAGGAAATAATATAAAGAGAGAGAGAGAGAGAGAGAGAGAGAGAGAGAGAGAGAGAGAGAGAGAGAGAGAGAGACTTACCGTGCATACGTTATACAGTGTAACAGAAACTGTGTGTGGAGGAGGAGGAGGAAGAGGAGGAAGAGGAGAAGACTTGTTGGCAGGCATAAGAAGACGAAAGGGTACAAGAGATTGTGTGCGTCTCTCTCTCTCTCTCTCTCTCTCTTAACAATCACCTATAGTCACTTAATACCTGATTAATTGGCTATTGACAGGTAACGCAGGTGAGAGAGAGAGAGAGAGAGAGAGAGAGAGAGAGAGAGAGAGAGAGAGAGAGAGAGAGAGAAAGTGGGCTTGTTAAATCTCTCGTACATCACAAAAAAGTAAATGGAGGAAAATAAAGAAAAATAAAGACGAAAATAAAGAGGAAGAAGAGAGATAGTTCCCGACTTTATTATGCAGAGAGAGGAAGAGTTATTGCCTGCCTCTCTCTCTCTCTCTCTCTCAGGAAAAGAAGCATGTATGAAAGAACAGGGAAATGAAGGAGTAGGAGGAGAAGACAGAATGTAGAAGGGAAGAATGAAACAGGAAGAGAGAAAAGGAAAGGAAACTGTGAATTATGGCGGAGGAAGAAGAGAAGAAGAAAAGAGAAAATAAATGAAGGAAGGAGCAAAGGATGAACTTATGAAATGACGGAGGAAGGAAATGGAGGAAGAGATAAAGCAAATGCGCTGAACACCGAAAAAGGGGAAAGGGAGAATGAGGATAAAAGTTTAGATGAATGAAGACAAAAACAATAGATGTATAGAGTGAAATGGAGACACAGAGAAATATGGGACGACGAGAGGAATTGAGAATAAGAAAAAGGAAAGGAGAGAAATGACGATGGAGAAATATAGGACGACGATAAAGAAAAAAAGGAGAGAGAAGAAAGGAAAGGAAAATGGAGACACGGAAGGAGAAAGAAGAGAGTACGCAAGGGAAAAATACAGATAAGAGAAAGGATAAAGACGAAAAGAAATAGAAAAAAAGAAAAACGGAGAAGAAATAGAAAATAGAAGATATAAGAGGAGAAAGGCAGAGAGATGCAAGAGAAGAAGTAAGAGAAGAGAAATAAAAAGAAAGAAAAGAAAAGAGAAAAATAGAAGGAAAGAGGTAAAAGAGAGAGGCAAAGGCATTCCAAAAATTCCCAAGGTGTGACAAGAGAAACATTAATCATTTGTTGCAGGAAATAAGGCGCTACATGACCGCCCTTCCTCCTCCCTTCCCCTTCCCCCTCTCCTCCCCTTGCCCTTCCACCCCAATCCTTGTCAAGCTTTTTCTCACGCTTATAAGGGACGGAAAGGGAAGGGCAGGAAAGGGAAGCCTCCCGTGAAGAGGGAGGGAAGGGAAGGGAAAGAAAATGGATAGTGCATTGAAGGGAAGGGGAACTGATCACTGTGACATAGGAAAGGAAAGGAAGGGGAAAAGAAAGGAAGAGAAGAGAATGGACTTAATAGAAAGGGAAGGGAAGAGAAGAGAGGTGGGTGAGATAGAGATAGGATGGGTAGCAAAAGGGGAGAGCTGAGAGGAAGAAAAGGGAAGTAAAGGTTAGGGAAGGCAAGGAAAATGAAGGGTAGGAAGGAGGAGGAAGGAGAAGGAGGAGGAGGAGCGACGAGAAAGAAGAAGGGAGTGATAAGTGTTTTAAAATTAGGCAAAACAGAAAGAAGGAAAAAATAAGGAGGAGGAGGAGATTGCGACGAAAGAGACGAGAAGGGATGGAGGGAGGGAGGGAGGGAGGGAGGAGAGGGAGAAGAGAGGGAGAGAGTCAAGAAAGGTGTTTAAGATAGGAAAATGGTGGAGGAAGGAGCGAAGGGATGGAGGAAAGGAAGGCAGGAAGAAAAGGAGACTTAGGAAAGAGAAGATATGATAAAAGGAAGAGGAGGAGGAAGAAGAGTCTCTCTCTCTCTCTCTCTCTCTCTCTCTCTCACTTATACCTCAAGGGAAGAGGGAGAAAAAAGAGAAAAAATAATGAAGGGGAGGCTTGAGAAGGGAATATGAGTGGAGAGAAAATAAATCGGAAACGGAAAGGATTGGAGATAGCGAAAACGGAAGGGAGAGAAAGAGAGGACGAACGAAGGGAGTAAAGGAAAGTGTGGAGGGTTGGAAGGGAGGGAAGGAATGGAGGGAAGGAATAGAGGGAGAGGTGGAGTACTCTACCTGTATGTCTAATGAGCTTAGGTAATAAGGCTAAATATTTATCTTTTTCCCTCACACACACACACACACACACACACACACACACACACACACACACACACACACACACACACACACACACATTCACAATTACTATTTTTCCAGCCCACAAGAAGAAAAGCTGCCACACAATACACTTTTTTCTCAATATCTCTCAAAGAACTACAGCGAAACTAACTGAATAGGCTTATTAGTGCACTCTGAAGGGAAGGGACGGGACGGGGAGAGAAGGGGGAAGAAAGGAAAGTGGTGGGGAGGAGGGCGAAGGGACACGAAGGGAAGAAAGGAAGGGGACAGGACACGAATGGGGAGAAGGGGAGATAAAGAAGAAGGAAAGGAAGAAAAGAAAAGGAAAGGAAAGGAAAGGAAGGGATGTGAAGAAATGGGAATGTAACACAACAAACAGAAGGGTAAAAGAGAGAGAGAGAGAGAGAGAGAGAGAGAGAGAGAGAGAGAGAGAGAGAGAGAGAGAGAGAGAGAGAGAGAGAGAGAGACACTTACTGGAAGGGAAGAGAAGGAAATGGGAGAAGAGAAAAAAGAGAGAAAGGAAAGAGAAAAGAGGGAAATAGAAAATGGATAAGAGGAAAAAAAAAAAGCAAGAAAAAAAATCACTGAAAAGGAAGAGAAAGGAAAGGGAGAATATAAAAAGGGAAGGGATAGAGAGAGGAAGCAGTAAGGGGAGGCAAGGCGAGGCAGTGTCAAAGGCTTGTGTTAAGGGAGAAAAACTTTTGTCTACACAACTCAAGAATTTGTCTTAACTTGTAGCGACGCGAGCAAGAATGTCTCACTGTCTGTCTGTCTGTATATGGAGTGGCTGAGTGTGTGTGTGTGTGTGAGAGAGAGAGAGAGAGAGAGTGTGA
>NC_066509.1:4147018-4262018 GCF_024679095.1 Eriocheir sinensis | reverse complement strand
ACCCACCCCAGATGGCGCGGTCCGGCACAGTTCTGGTGGTGGTGGCGCTGGTGGTGGTGATGGCGGCGGCACTCTGCCAGGCGCGTTACCTTCCCACCAGGGGAGACGACTCCCGCCTTGAGGAGATCAAGGACCTGCTCAGGGAGGTAAGGATCCTACACCGGTATCCTATGCTTTGAAGACTGTGATATCCTACGACTCATTCTTCTGCTGTTATTCCTCTTCTTGCTACTACTACTGCTGCTACTACTGCTCTTGCTACTACTGCAATGACCATTCCAATTACTTCGTCTGCATCCTTCACTTACAAGATCGTGGTATCCTGCGACTATTTTTTTTTATTATATTGCTATTGTTCTCTCACCTTCCTCTCCCTTTTCCTCTTCATCTTCCCGTTAAATCCTGATTACAAAGGTCATCCTCACCCTTTATCCTTCCCCTTAGGCTATGATTATTGTCACATCCTCATCCTTCCCCATTCTCCCATCCTCACACTTTCCCCTTCCCTTCCATCCTGATTAATGGTCAAATTCTCACTCCCTCCTCTTATAGACTATGCTCGGTGTTACATCCTCACCCCTTCCCCTTCCCTTCAGATCCTGGAGAGGACAGCTGAAGGCGGCCTGAGCAGCAGCAGCAACAATGGCGTCAGGATGCCCTACGACAAGCGATTCCTCTTCAAGCGGGCAGCAGCAGCAGTAGCCCCCGCAGGTGGCGCCGAAGAGGTGGTCGAGCCCCTCCTCAACCTCCCACAGTAACTCCCACGCCCCCCCTCCCCCTCTCCTCCTCCTCCTCCCCTCCCTTCCCCCTCCTCCCCTCCCCTCATATACCCATCCATCCACTCCTATGTCGGTGGTGAGGGAGAATAAACACGTTACATTCCATCCTAAACTAAACTAACCACATATTCCACTTCTTTCTCCATTTTCCTTTCTCCTTCCTTACACTATTCTTCTTCCCTCCATCCCCTAGCCTCTGTCCATGCTTCCTCCTTTTTTTAGCAGTGAGATACGAGGAAAACGTCATATTCCACCCTGCCTGCTAGAGATACAGCGCCCTGTCCCCTTCTTTTCTATTCCCCTTTATCTTCGTGCCCTTCGAGAGCCATTCACTCCTCCTTCTCCTCTCCTATGCTAGTAAAGGGAACACATGCAGCGGTGGTTTTGATTTAATGGCAAACATATTTAAATCAAGTGATGTAAATTGAGTTATATCAGGGTGAAGGAGATGGTTTAAAGTACAATTTTTTATACGGAACTGAAATACAGGAAGAGGATGAAGAATGTGTGAGGGTAGAGTAATGCTGAGACGCACCAAGCTTGTATGTTTGTCCCGCAGTCTTTAGTTTTGCTGGTCCTCTATTGAGTGAGGCGCCGGTCAGCCATAGCCAAAGAACGGACAAAGAAGAATGAACTGAAGGCTTTTTCTTTGTAACGGGTAATGTGATCGTGTTGATACTTGCGCTAAATTCTTCTTTGGCGACACGATTCGAGTGGTGATTCAGACCCGATGAAGTATTAGTAACTAACCCTCTCCCAATCTAATCCAAGGAGTGCTGGCGCCTGTGGTAAATTTCTCAGTCACGCAACGACTCTAAATTTTTTGTTTGTTTGTTTGTTAAAGATAATACTGCATGATGGTTATTTATTTTATTTCTCAACCCTGATATGCAGACAAGTCACGTAAGCCATCCTACCATCAAGACAGTCTGCGGTAGTTGCTCATTTTGAGGGAGTCAATCCTGCTTTCTTATACATCCTCTCCTCTCCACCGTAACGCTCTACACCTCCATCATCCTCACAACTCCACTCCTCCATCCTCTCCTACTTGCACCTCCATTTCCGGCACCTCCATCACCCTGTGGTCGTTATTCTTCCTCCACCACGGCAAGCCTTCCTTCCACATCTCCGCTGAGTCATCTCCACCACTCCCTCCTCCACCACCAAGAATAAGAAAGGGACAGACTAAGCCGTCATCGCCGCCGCCGCCGCCGCCAAATTGAGAGGCGCCACTAACTCCACTCACCATTACTTCACTACTCAGTTTCACTACTCTTCCACTGCTCCTCCACTACTCCCGTGCTTCGTCAGGACTGTGTGGCATCGTTTCCCAGCGCGCGCGGCTCCCGGTTGTCCAAATAAAGCAAAAGGAAAACTAGATATTCTTTGCTTTTTCTTCTTCTTGTGATTTTTATTATTGTATTTTCTGTATGACTTTGGAACCTTAGCTATTTCCTCCTCCCCCTCCTCCTTTCGTCCACCTCTTTCTTTATCTTCCTCCCTTATCTTATTTCCCTCCCTTCACACACACACACACACACACACACACACACACACACACACACACACACACACACACACACACGAAAAGTCCGTCTCTCTCACCAACCTAATAATAATAATAATAATAATAATCATAATAATAAAGACGGTGGACTTTATGGAATATATGATGTACTAGTAACCCGGTGTTTGTTTGTTTGTCTGTTTGTTCCCCAATATCGTGCGGGGGGTCTGTGAGAGGAGGATGAAAAAATACAAATAAATGAAGAAATAAATAAATAAATTACCCCCCCGAGACCTTTATTATTTTTAAGTCGAACCTCACCCTGCCCTTCCCTTCCCCTCCCCCCTTACCAATCCCCTCCCCCCCCCCCCACTCCGACAACAACAACAACAACAACAACAACATACAGTGAATGAAGATGATGACTGACAAGGAAAAGAAATATAACAAACCGAAAACAAAAAATAAAGAAAAAGAACGAAGAAAAAATGAGTGACCAAAAGCAAGCCTCAAAAAATAATGATAATGAGTTGAATTTAAGAAGAAAAAAAAGTGGGTAGAGGGAGGGAGGAGGAGGAGGAGGAGGTGAAAAGAGAGGAGGGGAGGGGAAGGAGGCAAGAGGAGGAAGAAAAAAAGAAAAAAAGAGGGGGGGAACAGGACAAAGGCTCAGAAAATCAGTCAGGCAGTCAGTCAGTCAGTCGGTCGTTGGTCAATCAGTCAGTCAGTCAGTCAGTCAATGTGTACTTTTAAGGCGCCCGGACCCTGCACGCACGCTCTCCCTTCGCCCTTATGCACACCGTCAATAAAGGTGATTTTCCCCTCAAAGGCTGGATATACGTTGTCTTTCATTGCCCTTATGAATGAAGGTGAAAGAAGAAAGGAGGAAAGCAGAGAGGAAAGGAGGAAGGAAGGAAGGAAGGGAGAATAAGGACTACGATAGGGAAGAATAAAGAATGAAAGGTAGGAAAGAAGAAAGGAATGGGAATACATGAAATGAAGAAAGATAGAAAGAATGAATGAAAGTGGATAAGTAAATCAAAAGAAGGATGAAGTATGCAAAGAAAATAAAGACATAAAAAGAAGAAAATTACCGAACAGAATGAATTAATGAATGAATGAACGAATAATTGACTGAGTAAATGAAGGAATAAAAAATTAATGAGTGAATGAGTAAGTAAATTGACAGCATGTGAGAAAAAAAACAAAGAAGCATGTAAACAAACCAGTAACATAATTAAGCAACCAAACAAATACACACGCACAAGCAAACAAGCATACAAAAAAAAATCAAACCAATCAACTCAACACAAAAAATTAACCAAATCTATTAACCTAAAATGAACAAACAAATAAAACAAAACAAACAGCCACCCAAACAAACAAACAAACAATCACCCAAACAAACAACTTTAGTACTCTCTTAGGCAGCTGTTTATGGAACCCGGAAAGACTATGCTAATGGGTATGGATTATGCGAGAGAGAGAGAGAGAGAGAGAGAGAGAGAGAGAGAGAGAGAGAGAGAGAGAGAGAGAGAGAGAGAGAGAGAGAGAGAGAGAGAGAGAGAGAGAGAGAATACGGACACAAATACTGATGATGAAAGAAATGGGTAAGAAAAAAAAAAGAAAAAACAGTAATCTTGGAAATATAAGAAAAATAATAATAATAACCAGCGAAAATCTATAAAAGAAAAGAGAAAGAAAAAGGTGGATGAATGGGTTGAAGAGAAAATACAAAATAGGGAAAAGTAGAACCGTATTTACAAACGTTTCAATAATGAGCAAGTAAAAAAAAAAATGAGTCCACCACCACCACCACCACAACTCTCCTTCAAATCCGACGGTAATGTAGCCAGGAGAGGATGAAGAAGGAAGAACAACAGAAAAAAGTACAGCAGAGAAGAAAGGACATGGAAGGTGAGGACTGATGAAGGTTACCAATATTCTCACGAGTGCATTAACACAGGTAACATAGGTAGGGAGAGACAAAGCAAGGAGGGACAAGGCGTATACAGGTAAAGTTGTGGCCATACTCTCTACCTGCGCTATGATCAGAGAGGCGTCCCGGGACATGCACTGAAGGAACTGAATAAGGAGGAACAACGGGGCAAAGGAAGGTCAAGGTGGTGGGCAGCCTTTTCTAATAACCTAATGATGATACCTACCCTGGAGGATGCTGTGAAAGAGTCTCGTCTGAGTTAAAGGGTCAGCTCCACAGTTCGACGCAGCGACTCTTTAAGCTCCGAAAGCATATGCCGAAGAATACCGAACTCATTGTCTATAGTGATTGGTGTCTATATAGAAGCTAAAAAGAGTCAAGATTAAGGAAACTATACAGGAAATGTCTTGTAGTATCGGGGTGGTGAGTAGATGAGCTAGATATTAAGGAATGTACGAACAATTTTGCCTGGTGTTTATTGATCATTTAAAAGCTAAAAAAAAAAAAAGAGCAAACTATTAGGAAATCTCCTTAGTATGTATCTTAGTATATTTAGTATCTTTAACATCTCCGGAAGTATAGAAAATAGAATAGAAAAGTTGACACTAATGAAAAGTACAGTTAGCTGTCGGCGCTTATAAAGACTCTGCTGGACTCTGGCATTGGCCCTTTAAAGGCAATGTGTAAGGGCAGTTATGCTACACCACTGCACTTCCTCGGGGACAATGACCTGTATCACACACACACACACACACACACACACACACACACACTGAGAGCCAATATATTCCTGATTTCTAGGATTGGTTAAGACTGTTGCTACACGCCACGGAGAGAATCAAGCACCCTATTAAAGCTACGGACGTGGGATTCTGTATATATATTTAACTCCCCGATAAGAGGGAGGGGGAGGAGGGAAGGGCCGGAAAGGTAAAGTTTGACTACTCACTTAAACTTTTAACGCAGACCTACCTACCTCCGTGTGTGTGTGTGTGTGTGTGTGTGTGTGTGTGTGTGTTCTTACCACCTACATATATCTAACCTGTCCATATTTATCAAACTGTCTACCTATCTGTTGTTTTATCTATCTATCTATTATTCTACCTCTCTGTCTATCACTTTATCGGTCTATCGCTATCTTTATATACTTTTATCCATCTATATATTTATCTACTCATTTATTTGTCTATTTCATTATTTATTTACTTTTTTTACATATATATAGTTTTAGGTCTATATATTGTCTTGATTATTTATTGTTTAAAATGTGCCACCACCACCATCACCATCATCATCACCACCACTATCAGCAGCAGCCCCACCGTCACTGTCATCACCACAAAGGAAAACAATGACAACAACATGGACAAAGACTGACCACTCTTAATTTATTTTTTCCTCTTTATCCTCCCACGTTTATTGTTGTGGTGGTGGTGGTGGTGGTGAGAGAGAGAGAGAGAGAGAGAGAGAGAGAGAGAGAGAGAGAGAGAGAGAGAGAGAGAGAGAGAGAGAGAGAGAGAGAGAGAGAGAGAGAGAGAGAGAGAGAGAAGGGTGAAGCCTACCTGGATATAAAAAAGAAATAAACATCACAGGGAAAACAAAAAAAGGAAAAAACAAAAAACAAAAATTATACAAAAAAGAAAGTTAGATATTTTATGATGGAGACGAAACATTAGAGTGATGAAGCACACACACACACACACACACACACACACACACACACACACACACACACACACGCACACACACACACACACACACTCTGATCATTATACAAGTTATACGCCTCAATGAATAAAGTCCAGTGTGCGTATGTACGGGTGTATGTATGTATGTGTGTATGTTTTCATAATAATAATAATAATAATAATAATAATAATAATAATAATAATAATAATAATAATAGGTTTATTAAAGTATGGCAGCCGTTAGGCTGAAAATATACAAATTAGAAATGCAATAAACTATAATACTAAATAGGCTACACGAGAGGGGGGGAGGGGAGGTTTGGAGGTGGTTTAGGAGAGCTAAAAACAGAGACAAAGGGGAAGGGAGGGTGGTGTAAAGGGAGCACTGAGAGGGTGGCGGTGAGGTGTTAATCTGCACCGCGACCCGTTGGGATTGACTATCACTGCTGGGCATTGTTTATAATCCTCACTAACGCTGGTACTGCGCTTCGTTTGTGTGTGTGTGTGTGTGTGTGTGTGTGTGTGTGTGTGTGTGTGTGTGTGTGTGTGTGTGTGTGTGTGTGTGTGTGTGTGTGTGTGTGTGTGTGTGTGTGTGTGTGTGTGTGTGTTTGTATAATTACCTTTTAATATTAAACACACCCATAAAAAAAGCGAAAACAACAGCTATATTCTCCCACCACAAAAAAAAAAGTAAAAGTTGAACGCAATGCACTTTTTTTTTTCTTATTATCCCACAAAGAATGATCAAATGATTCTTACTGGTGCCAAGCTAAGGAACAAGCAGCTCAATCAAACAGCCAAATTCTAAAGGTCAAAGAGGGTGTCAATCGGGTTCTAATGAGTGTTTCTTTAGGCTCACGGTACAGAAGAAGGGTCAAACTACCACCAGGGTCATAAAACTACTGGAAATGCCCAAAACTCCGACGAAAGCCTTGTCAAATATGTGAACTTGGGCGACGAAATGTTTTGTATTTAATAAGATGTCCTTGTGGTTACGTTAGCGCTTAAATGGACTGGGATAATGGAGTTAGATAGATATAATAGCACATTGGCTTTAGCGCCCAAACGAAATGCATCCACGCCAAGAGATAAAAGAAAAACCTGACGAAGAAAAAAATAATAGGAAGTGCAATTTCTATTCTTCTCTTTCGCTTTCTTTTCTTTCCTTTATTTCTTTTTTACCGTCAAAGTTATTATTATTCTCGTCACTTGCTTCTCCTTTTTAGTCTTCTTTTGTATTTCTCTATTTCAACGTAGCTCCCTCCTCCTCTTCCTCCTCCTCCTTCTCTTCCTTAATTGTCTTCGTTTCTTCTTTCTCACTCATCCGTTTTCTTTCTTAAACTTTTCTTTTTCCTATTGCGATTACATTTTTATCTTTCTTTGTATCAGTCTTCACGAAATATATCCAACTCTCCTCCTCTTCCTCCACCTCCTCCTCCTCTTCCTCTTCTTCTTCCTCCTCCTCTTATCGTCTTAGAGTTAATCTTGTTACTTGGAGGCCAGTCTCTTCGTTGTACCGTCTTGAGAGAGAGAGAGAGAGAGAGAGAGAGAGAGAGAGAGAGAGAGAGAGAGAGAGAGAGAGAATCCTTCTTGAAAACATTCTTAGCTCCTTAACATTTCTCTCTATCCCTCCTCCTCCTCCTCCTCCTCCTCTCCCTCTTCCTCCTCCTCTTCTTCCTCTAGCCACTGATCCAAGGCTTCACACACACACACACACACACACACACACACACACACACACACACACACACACACACACACACACAATTAAAAGAATACAATTATTTCGGCCCTCGTTTATCATTCTCTCTCTCTCTCTCTCTCTCACGCCCAGGTGGCAGGATCATTTTTTACCTGTAATTAACGGAGCATCTTTGATCCCTTATCTTTTCACCTTTCTCTCCCTCATCCTTTTCCTTCAACACCCTCAGCTTATCTCTATCTGCTTTTCTTTCTCTCCCTTTCTCCAATGGTTTCTCCTTTCTCTTCTCTCATCCATCTTCCTTCTCCCATTTTCCCCCTTTTTATCCCCTCTTTTCAACCCTAAAATCACCTCTCTTTTCTCTTTCATCCCTTCCTTTCCATTAATGATTTCTCCCTTTCCTCCATTTCTTTCTTCTTCCCCTCCCCCCCCCCCACCAGGAATTCATCTCTATTCTCTCCTTTCTTCTTCTCCCTTTTCTTTCCCCCCTTTCTCCTACCTTTCCTTCCTTAATTTATCACTATTTTTTTCCTTCCCTTCCCTTTCACCAATGATTTTTCCCTTCTCTTCTTTCCCCTTTTTCTTCCCCTTTTCTCCCTAAACCTTTCCCCTCAATTTATCTCTCTTTCTTCTCTACCTGCACTCCCTTCGTGTACCCTCTCCCCATACACACACACTTGCGTATACATTCAAACTAAATTGTGCAGTATCGTGTTACTCCCATTCTCTCAACAAATATAGATTGAACCGTTTCAAATTAGAGATCTAGCTACTGTTTACATGATTAGGGAACTGTTTACTCTGCCACCGTTTTTTTGTTGTGTACTTACCGTCGGGGTGAAGGGCTGGGACGGGGACGGGGCGGAGCGAGGCAGGGAGAGACGGGGCGGGGCGGGGCAAGAGGTGTAGGCGTGGGGCCGTAGAGACAATGTGGATATTCTGAAATTATGAGAAAACAATAGATGATAAGGAAGTTCCCTCCTCACTATTTCTTGAGTAAAAAATAATAAGGGGCCTCATTATTATTATTATCATTATTATTATTATTATTATTATTATTATTATTAACTAAGAAGAAAAGAAGGAAGGCCGACAAACAATTTCGACAGAGGATAAAGTGCGAGGAAAAGGAGGAGGAGGAGGAGGAGGAGGAGGACTGTAAAAGGAGAAAGAAAGACGTAAAAAGTAAAATGAAAATGCGAAGAAAACGAAGAAAAGGAGACAAGACTTGAAGCGGAAGGACAATGAGGAGGGTGAGAGGAGCAGGACAAATAAAAACAATAAAAATAAAATAATAACGAAGAACGAGAAAAGAACTAGAGGAAGAATAAGAGTGAAAAAGAAAGAAAACATAAGGAAAAATAAAAAAGAATGCGTAAAAAGAAGAAAAAGAAGAGGAACAAAAAGAAGAAAAAGAAGAAGAAGAAGAGCATCCGGACAGCCTGAGGGTTTGAACTTGTCTTGCCTTCTTAGCCGCCTAATCTGAGGGGAAGAAAGAGGGGAAGAGGGGAGGGAGGAAGGGGAAGGAGGGGAAGGGAGGGGGAGGGGAAGGAGGGGAAGGGAGGGGAAAGGCCTGTTACGGACTGAGCTGGGATGAGGAGACACTCTTTCCCCTCACTCTTACCCCTCTTCCCCTCCTCTCCCTCCCCCCTTCCCCCCTTATCCTCTCTCTGTCCCTTCCCTCATCCTTATCCTCTTCTCGCTCTTTCTTATCCTTTTCCTTTCCCTTTACTTTGTGTTTTCCCCTCTTCCTTCTCATTTTTGTTCTACTCTACTCACTTTTATGCCCTTCTCCTCTTCTTCCTCCCATCCTTCCGCCATCACTTCCTATCCTTATTCCCTTCACTCTTTATCCCTTTTCATTTCTCCCTCCTTCTCTCTCTCCTCCCACTCCAAGTAGCTCTCTCTTTGTCTCTTCTTACGCCATCCTCCTCTTCCTTCCTCCTCTCCTCCCCCATTACCATCCTCAGTTCAAGAGCCCTTCCTTCCTTCGTTCCCTCTCTTACTTTTTTTCCTCCTTCCCCATTAGTAGCGACCTAGTAAGCAGCTTGCACGCCACACCATTCGATTCAGTATTACCTCCTCCTCCTCCTCCTCCTCTCTTCTGAGCCACTTAATGTTAAGGAGGAGGAGGAGGAGTGGGAGGAGGAGGAATATTTTAAGGGTCAGTGACATTTCCTTGTATTGTATTTTGAAAGAAGGTCCAATAAGGAGGAAGTAAAACCATAAGGGGGAGGAGGAGAACGAGGAAGTGATAATGGTGGTGGAACGAAAGATGATGACGATGATGCGAAGTCTAGTCGATGGAAAGGGAGAGAGGGAGGAGAGGAAAAGGGTAGTAGAGGGAGAAGAGGGAGGAGGAGAGGGGAGGACGGGAGAGGACGGGAGAGGAGTGAGGAGGGGGGGAGGGGAGCAGAGGTAATGGCCAGGTCACCTGATCATACCAGCCTCGTGTTACCTGCAGTAATGACCACGTACCAGGTGAGCCAACCAGGTGAGTCTTTACATGACAACCGTAACACCTACCAGTCCGTGTACATGTAGACGTAACCTAACGAGACACAGCATAACATAACCTGACATAGCATAACACTACATAACAGAGGATAACATGCTGAAACACCTCTCCAAAGGATTCTGGCCCCTCTCTGTTTTGGAAGTCTTCTGCTACAGACTATACAGGAGAGGGACCAGTGATTTTTTTTTTTTTTTTTGGTAGGTTGGATTTTTGTTAAGTTTGGTTTCTGTTCAGTTTTGTTTTGTTTTTGGATGCCTTTTCTCTTTTCCTTTCAGCTGCCTCTTTTCACACACACACACACACACACACACACACACACACACACACACACACACACACATCCCGTAAACCGAAATAAACGAAGACAAAACAACGAAACAGCGCCGACGAAATAGCCCGAACCTGGAGTCTGAATCATAGCAACGAGACGTGTTTTCCTCAGCGACACTCAAAACTTTCCACAGTTAGCAGGAGAGAGAGAGAGAGAGAGAGTAATACATGAAAGCTAAAGTAAGTTGGAAAAGGGGGCAAGAAAGGCAAAGAATAGGAAATTTTAGAGTGGCCCTGAAACTCCCGCCCTCCCTCTCCCTTCTTCTCGCTCTCCTCCCTTCTCCCTCACTAAGTCTCTCGCCGCCTACATGCTCACGCCGCCTCCCCCTCAATCCTCTCAGAAGGGCCGTAACAGCCTGACGAAGAGAGAGAGAGAGAGAGAGAGAGAGAGAGAGAGAGAGAGAGAGAGAGAGAGAGAGAGAGAGAATATAACCTTATACATATTTATAAAAAAATAACGCATCTTTGTTTATCTCTTACGTGTTCATCTAGCGAGTCATGCACGTGATCAGACAGCGGGGGAATTGCGCACTCACACACACTATAAGCTTCTCTTCACAGATGAATCGTTGTGAAGGAGAAACGGAAGACCAAATGGAAAGCTCACTGAATGACTAATGACTACACACACACACACACACACACACACACACACACACACACACACACACACATACAAGCAAGGAGAAGAGGAGAAAATCGTCCATTACTCACTCACAACAACCTCCTCCTCCTCCTCCTCCTCATCTGCTTCCCTTCATTCCACCGTTTCTTCTAACTCCATCTTCCTGTCCTACATCCACACCTCCTCCTCCTCCTCCTCCTCTCAGAGCATTAGTGAAGCTGCTTCTTCATTAACGCCTCAGGTGGGCCACAATGCCTTCACAGGGAGAGAAAACCACTCCTTTGTCTGCCCTCGGCGAGAGAGAGAGAGAGAGAGAGAGAGAGAGAGAGAGAGAGAGAGAGAGAGGTTGAGTAATTAGCTATCTTCAAGGTGATGCTTAAATGAACCAATGAAATAATAAAAATCTCCCCTTCCTCCTCCTCTTCTTTATACTTACAATGACTGACAGGTGTAAGCAAGCTGCATTTTTCATATACCTGACCTCTGGATATTGGTTTAATTTTGCCAATCAAACCAATCAATCAATCAATCAAGAGAACAGCCAATAACTTCATCTTCCACCTTCCCTTTCATTCTTTTCATTCCTTTTCTTTCATCCCTTTCCTCCCTCCTTCATTCCTTCTTTCCTTTCCTCCCTTCCTTCCCTTCTTTTCCTTTCCTTTCTACCATTCTTCCTTTGTTCCTTCCCTCCCATCATCTGCATAACACACATTCATTACCACCTGCTTATACCTGTTTCCTACACATAATTGATCTTTACCCCTCCCCCTCCTCCTCCTCCTCCTCCTTCCCCCTCACTACCTCTTTTCTGCAGCTCCTTATAACAATAGTAGTACAGTAGCTTGCCTAAGACGTGCGGACAATACACCTTCTCGGTCAAAGACAAACACACAAACGACGCTTCTTACGACGATGACGATGAGTTGAAGGAGAGACGGAACGAGAGGGAGGGAGAGAAGGGAGGGAGGGAGAAACAGGAAGGAGGGAGGAACAGGAGGGAGGAAGGAAGAGTTAAGATAATATAACAGTCCCCAGCGATGTTTTGTTCCCTGTTTGTGTGTTCGCGTGTTTGTTGGTATATCTTTGCTGCAGGAGGAGAAAGAACAGTGGCCGTGTGTGTGTGTGTGTGTGTGTGTGTGTGTGTGTGTGTGTGTGTGTGTGTGTGTGTGTGTGTGTGTGTGTGTTTATCCTTGAGGGACGAGGCTGAAATTGTGTGTTTGATAAAGCTGACGACCGTGGCAAATTTATGTAATCTATAAATAAAACTCTCTCTCTCTCTCTCTCTCTCTCTCTCTCTCTCTCTCTCTCTCTCACACACACACACACACACACACAAGCAAGCAAGCAAACACACACACACACACACACACACACACACACACACACATGCACACACACACACACACAAACTTGTGGCCCAGCTTTCCCTCCTCCTCCTCTTCCTCCTCCTCCTCTTCGCCTTCCTCCTCCTCCTCAAAGCATATCACTGGACAACTACATGAATTGACACAACCTTTCCTCCTCCTCCTCCTCCTCCTTTGCATATTGTTGCCTAACTTGACAAACTAACCCAACTTCACTTTGATACATCAGACCAACACACAACTTCTCTAACACAATATAAACCCAAAGCTAGACTTGAGCTGTTCTAAACCACACCCGCTTGCAATGTCATAACACTCTGATGGTTAACACGACGATGTATAATAGCAACAAAGTAGTACTAGTAGTAGTAGTAATAATAATAATAATAATAATAATAATAATAATAATAATAATAATAATAATAGCGTTGATATTATCCATCCTGTAACGTTGCATAAAGTATAAAGTATAGCTATTGAGATACTAAATGTTCAAACTCTCTCTCTCTCTCTCTCTCTCTCTCTCTCTCTCTCCACACACACACACACACACACACACACACACACACACACGTGAACGGAAACAAACTTCGAATGCGTCTTGATCCTACATACCGTAAGTTTTAATTCCTTCCTAATTCAAATTTATGGTTACTCTTTTAACATTTTGAAGGCATACCTCTCTCTCTCTCTCTCTCTCTCTCTCTCTCTCTCTCTCTCTCTCTCTCTCTCTCTCTCATCTATAGATCTGGGTCGAGCTATTGTGAATAAGAATAAGAAAAAAAAATTAGAAGAAAATAAAAAGAAGGAAGAATAGAAGGAAAAAGATAAATAGCAGTGTTAGAACAACGGGAAGAGGAGAAGGAAAAGGAGAAGGAAGGAGAAATTAGAGGAAGAAGAACGAAAGTACCTACAAGTTAAGCGGCCGTCAGGTGTTCATTTGATTACAAAGGTGAAATCCGGATAAATGGCTAGGATCAAGACCGGTTAAGGGGATTAGATTCGATCGAGTAGGCAGCAAGGTTAAAGTTAGGTTTGGGTTAGGTTACATTAGGTGTGGGTGTGGCAGTGAAGTTTGGTGGGTGGTGGTTAGGTGGTGGTGGTGATGGTTGGGTGGATAGGTAATGAACTGGTGAAATACAAGTGGTGGTAAGTGTTACATGGTGGTGGTAGTAACAGTTTAAGTTTCAGGCAGACCATAAGTAGTTCCCTCCAGTGTGTGTGTGTGTGTGTGTGTGTGTGTCAATTTATATGTAATTCTATGCATGTATTTCTTTATCTACGTCTACCAGAATTCTGCTCCACAAAGGAAGAAAGGAGGGAAGGCAGGGAGGGAAGGAAAGGAGGGGAGGAAGAGAGGGAAGCTGATGAAGTACGAGGAATGAAAGCAAGTCCATTTGGTATATTTCTTCCTCTTTGTATATCTACTTTTTTTTTGTTATCTCTCTCTCTCTCTCTCTCTCTCTCTCTCTCTCTCTCTCTCTCTCTCTCTCTCTCTCTCTCTCTCTCTCACTTACCGCCACTCATTAATTAGGGATTTACAACATGGCTTCCGTAACAAAAGATCCTGCCTATCAAACCTATTGACCTTTTATAACGACCTCTTCTCAGTTTATGAGCTGGGCCAAATCATTGGACGTAGTCTATCTTGATTTCCAGAAAGCGTTTGATAAAGTCCCACATCATAAATTACTTTACCGGCGCCCACTCTGAGTAACTCGGTAACTCTGTTCTCACTGACGAAGACAGGCAAAGACTCCAAGAGGATTTGCACAAAATTTCAGCTTGGTCGGATAGATGGGAGATGCCCTTTAATGTAGACAAGTGCCAGGTCCTTCAAGTTGGAACAAGAAATAAGAAGTTCGATTACGAAATGCGCGGCGTTAAACTCACAAGCGTTCAATGCGTTAAGGACCTTGTGGTCAAAATCGCGTCAAACCTCAAATTCTCACATCAATGCATCGATGCAGCAAATAAAGCGAACAGAATGTTGGGCTTCATTAAAAGAAACTTTTTATTTAAAAATAAAGGTGTAATACTTCCGCTCGACAATAGTTTAGTCAGACCCCACTTGGAATATGTGGTACAGTTTTGGTCTCCTCACCATGCAAAGGACATTGCTAAATTAGGTGTTCAGCGTCGGGCAACAAAAATGATCCCTTCCTTGCGCAACAAATCCTACGAAGAAAGGCTTTCCACCCTTAACATGTTCTCTCTTGAGAAACGTCGCCTCCGAGGAAAACTGATCGAATATTTTAAAATACTTAATGGTTTCACGAATGTAGACAGAACAAAATTGTTTATGATCGATGACACTTTGTGAACGAGGAACAATGGCATAAAACTCAAATGTAGACAAGTAAATTAAGACTGCACCAAATTTTTCTTCACCAACGTTGTAGTGCGAGAATGGAATAAGCTCCCACCGTCAGTGGTCCAGTGTAACACGATTGACTCCTTTAAAAAAAAAGCTCGACCGTCACTTCCTTGAACTTAATATTAACTAGAGTAGTAAAGCAACGTTTTGGAGCCATCTGATTAGTGTAGATTCACTTAGGTTTAAGGACAGACCACCTAGTCTGGACCATGGGGTCTGTGTGGTCTGATTTTCTATGTAAATCTATGTAATTCTCTCTCTCTCTCTCTCTCTCTCTCTCTCTCTCTCTCTCTCTCTCTCTCTCTCTCTAGTTTTGTTCCTGTTTATCATTTTTTTCTCTCCTAGCTTCTTAGTATTCTCCTCTCACTCGTCCACTCCATATCTCATATTCTTATTTTCTCGCTGTTATCTGATCCGTATTTCAGTTTCGGATATTCGTTCTTGCTTTTATCTCAACGATGCTTCTTCTTTTGACTTGTTTTTCCTTTAGATGCGCTCTCTCTCTCTCTCTCTCTCTCTCTCTCTCTCTCTCTCTCTCTCTCATATGTATACTAAATTATTTTTCTTTTCATTTCATCACCAGCGTCGTTGAACACATCACATTATTTAGAAAACAACATTGAAATCCAACATAAGAGCAAAATAAATAACAAGAAAAATAAAATCTAACTTAGCAAGAGGGACTACCCCGTCACCTTTTTTTTTTCACTTTCTACATCCTTTCACTTTTCCAACACTATTCGTTATCTTACATTCTTCCATTAGGCTTCCCAGTGCTAGTAATAGTATAGAAACAATAGCCTAAAACAATTAATATTAGTTTTTGTTATGTAGCCTTACTAGCCTAGCATTCTCAAGGCTTCTCGGGGTTTGGTACTAGCCTACTACTGACCTAATAGCCTATCTTCAAAAAAGGTTCCTGATTAGCCTATAGTGTTCTTTATGATACTATTTTGTTATTCTTATATATATATATATATATATATATATATATATATATATATATATATATATATATATATATATATATATATATATATATATCCCATTACGTGGTGTTCGGTTATTTAGTTAGTTATAAGGCCTTATTTTTATTATTTATATTATTATTAGCCCTTTATCTATAGCACACTTCGTTACGGCAGATCCAAGTGGTAATATTTTGAGTCCATAATTTGCCCTATCCGTAACAATAGATAGAATAAAGAAAAAAAGAGTACGAGAAAGAATAAACGAAAACTCTCTTGCTAGCTTCTCTCCTCTCTCGCTACCTCCTACAACTCCTCATTTTCTTCCTCCTCCTCCTCCTCCTCCTCCTCCTTCTCGTCGTCCTCCTCCACTAAGCCTTACTCACAAAAATGTTCGCACTCGACACTGAAAATCTCGGAAAAAATGTCCCTCATTACTCAACCACAGCCATTTCCTGCGCCCTTTACCACCCCCTCCCTTTCCTCTGCCACCCAATACCCTCCTTTTGCCTCCCTCCCTACACCATACTCTACCACCGCTCCGCTATATATGTCCTCCCATCATTTCTTTCCTTTCTGTTCTTCCATTTACCGTCATCGATTTCCATCTATGTTAAAACACTCCCTTTTATCCTCCCCGCCTCCCGTTCTGCTACTTCTTCACCTTCATTTATTCCCTGTCATTTTTTATCCCCCTTGCTACCCCTTGCTAAATTTACCACACCCCATAGCTACCTCTCCCTCCTCCCTGCCACTTAGTAGTAGTAGTAGTAGTACCATTACCACCATCACGATCATTAGCAGAAAATAATAGTACTTACTTTGATTACTTTGCTTCAAACTTTTGGCTCCAGCTCTCTCCCCAATTCTTCTCCCCGGGGTGACTTCAAGGAGGGTGTTGTGATGAGTGCCTGGACATGAAGTTGAATTATTAGGCTACACACTTTCATTTCGCAATGCCCGGTTCTTTATTACTGTAGCAGCCTGGGGGAGTTTAATAAATGGACTGACTGACTGATTTTTGTTATATTAATAGTCACAATAACTATATCCACGTGAAAATAAAACATCATATTTTACCAAGAAATTAATCGTGTGTGTGTGTGTGTGTGTGTGTGTGTGTGTGTGAAATACACCGCTCAGGTCTGCTAAATAATTTATCTCCATCGTGTGGCATGTTAAAATAGAGTTCCCAATGACCATCTATTTAATCAACTAAAAAAAAAGGAGAACTGCAACAAGACAGCTGAAGACAAGCAGTGATAAACTTACCGTAGTGTTTTGTGCAGAAGAGCCACCTGGTTTGTTTGCAGTCTTCTGGAAGGTTTTCATGTTCAGAGTTCAACCGCCATGAGCCTAGTTTCCTTTCTTCACTTCTCTGTTCTTAACACGCGAAAAAGTGAAGCTAGGTATATACACAAGCATATGAGCAGACCCCCCCAAAGACCCTGTGGCTTAAGCGCAGGGCTTTACAATGAATATTCAGTATTTCCCCAAGAGGGTCCAAAAATTTTCGAGAATTAAGATATTTTTCGAGATATCCTAATAGTAAGCATACCAGAAGTACCACGGGAGCATGAATAATGTAGCTGTTGAAACGAATAAAGTGCAGCCACACGTCTCACTATAGTCGGTTCACCCAAGTCTGAAGTGAGCATTATCATGCGCTGGCAGCCTGCTGTCGCACGGCATGTCCGATTTCGTGGTCTGTATACTAGCCAACGTAAACAGTCGTCAGTGTCAATAATATGCAGGCAGAAATATCAAATACCGTCAATTGAAGTCGATTAAGAGTTTAAAATTATTAGTAATGTCGCAAATTGCTGTTTTGTTTATATAAAGCTTGCTAATTTCTCGGTGGTGGACAGCGCCAAGGCTGTTTGATAATCATAATTCAGCAATCTTGTAAATTAACAAAATAGCTATTTGCGACGACATTACTTATATTTTGCAACTCATAATCGACTATAATTGACGGTATTTGATATTGCTGCCTGCATATTATTGACACTGACGACTGTTTACTATGCGTAGGCTACGATACAGTATCCCCGAAATCGGACACGCCGTGTGACAGCAGGCTGCAGGTAATGCTCACAAGTGGTGACAATATAGAATAATACCTGAAATCAACTGTCACCGCGTGGAAAGAAAAAAAATCATATGCTCATAGAATTGCCTGTGCCGCTGAAATAGACAACCTGGATCTGCTAAATAACAGCCAAAATGAAAATACCGCCGTCAAAAACACAGGAATAAGATGTAAATGTGTCGATACAAAGAAAAATTATACTTACCATCACGGGGCGTCCACGAGGTCACCCATCTTCTTCCTCTTCTGACCTATATAGTTTTGAATCCTTATTAGGTCCGCCTCTTCTTGATCATCTCTTCTAGTCCTTAATCGCACACTTTGCTTCTCAATTACGTCACTCTAGTTCAATTAAGCTCACTAGAAAGACCTAAAACACTCGAAGTTCAATATGCTTACTCATTCTCCCGCTTGATTCCCACCTCATGTTTTCCAGCTTCCCTCCTCCTTGGTCTATTTAAGCATTTAACCCTCTTCTCCCTGCACTGTTAGGAACTCTAGTTAATTCTGCACTTCTTACCGTATTCCCTGTCTCTCCACAAAGTCCTGACACCGTGTAAATTGACCTTATCATCCTCCTCTGACCAGCCTGTCCCGACCTTCTTCAAATGTCTGCTAAGCTTGATGTGTCTCTCTAACGGCTCCTCATATTGCTTCTTTTTTTTTTCTTTTATCGTCTGTTTTGCGAGAAGGAAGGAAGGAAGAAAGGAAAGGAAGGAAGGGGGAAAAGGAGGGAGGGAGGGAAGGAAGGGAGGAAAGAAAAGGAATGAAAAGAGGGAAAGGGAAGGTGGAAGATGAAGTTACTGTCTGTTCCTCTTGACTGATTGATTGATTGATTGTATTTATGTCACTTTATATGTTAAAAATAAATAAATTTCCCTGCATTACTCCAAAAATAGTAATAGTTTAGTCTACCTTGATTCTGAGTCACAACCATAACTACTCCAAAAATATTAGGTAATAGTTTAGTCTTTACCTCGATTCTGAGTCACAACCATAAGCAGGATCCCATAAGGCTGAATGTTAACCTTTCCATCACCCCATTACAAGGTTATTCAGTATATGCATCAGTAACTAGACCAAAAGTAGATAATGCCGTACGGGAAACTTATTGGAATACTTTCTTTACAATTTTACACTTGAAACACTAATGACACGTAAGTCTGTGCAATATATAGCTACTTGGTTTTCCGTAAGACTAAATTTGTATAGTGTAGTTGACTGATTTTTATATATGCTAATTCCTTACCTTATGAGCCTTTGATGGGAGGGAAAGGGGTACGAATTACTCTCTTTAACCATTTCCTTTGCCCATTTCCTTGTAACTTAATCCCCTATTCCCCTAACTCGCCCTCTCTCTCTTCCCTATCACCCTCTAACCATATCCATCCCCTTTCCCTTGCCCTTCCCCGTTTTCTTACCTCACCCCTGCATCCCTTTCCTATGCCCATTTTCCTGGACTCTCTCCCATTTCCCTAACTCGCCCTCTCTCTCTTTTGTCACTGTCTAACCCTATCCATCCCCTCTTTCCCTTCCCTGCCCCGTTTTTTCTTACCTCACCCCTGCATCCCTTTCCTGTGCCCATTTTCCTGGACTCTCCCCCATTTCCCTAACTCGCCCTCTCTTCTGTCACGCAACCTCTAACCATATCCATCCCCTCGTTCCCTTGCCCTTCCCCGTTTTTCTTACCTCACCCCTTTATCCCTTTTCTATGCCCATTTTCCTGGACTCTCCCCCATTCCCCTAACTCTCTCTCTCTCTCTCTCTCTCTCTCTCTCTCTCTCTCTCTCTCTCTCTCTCTCTCTCTCTCTCTCTCAGAGCAATAGACAACAAAGAGTGGTGATTGATGGATTTAACTCAGAGTGGGCGCCGGTCACTAGTGGCGTCCCTCAGGGCTCGGTTCTTGGCCCAGTGCTCTTCATTATTTACATCAACGATGTGGATGTCGGACTCAATAATCGCATTAGTAAATTTGCAGACACAAAGATTGGTAACTCGGTTCATACTGACGAAGACAGGCAAACCCTCCAAGAGGATTTGCACAAAATTTCAGCTTCGTCTGATAGATGGGAGATGCCCTTTAACGTAGATAAGTGCCAGGTCCTTCAAGTTGGAACAAGGAATAAGAAGTTCGACTACGAAATGCGCGGCTTTAAACACAAAAGCGTTCAATGCGTTAAAGACTTGGGGGTCAAAATCGCGTCTAACCTCAAATTCTCACAGCAATGCATCGATGCAGCAAATGTTGGGCTTCATTAAAAGAAACTTTTTATTCAAGAATAAAGATGTAATACTTCCACTCTACAATAGCTTAGTCAGACCCCACTTGGAATATGCGGTACAGTTTTGGTCTCCTCACCATGCAAAGGACATTGCTAAATTAGAAGATGTTCAGCGTCGGGCAACAAAAATGATCCCTTCCTTGCGCAACAAATCTTACGAAGAAAGGCTTTCCACCCTTAACATGTTCTCTCTTGAGAAACGTCGCCTCCGACGAAAACTGATCGAAAGTTTTAAAATACTTAATGGTTTCACGAATGTAGACAGATCAACATTGTTTATGATCGATGACACTTTGCGTACGAGGAACAATGGCTTAAAACTCAAATGTAGACAAGTAAATTCAGACTGCACCAAATTTTTCTTCACTAATGTTGTAGTGCGAGAATGGAATGAGCTCCCATCTTCAGTGGTCTAGTGTAACACGACTGACTCCTTTAAACAAAGCTCGACCGTCACTTCCTTCAACTTAATATTAACTAGAGTAGAAATCCAACGTTTTGGAGCCATCTGATTAGTGTAGATTCACTTAGGTGTAAGGACAGACCACCTAGTCTGGACCATGGGGTCTGTGTGGTCTGATTTTCAATGCAAATCTATGTAAATCTCTCTCTTCTCCGTCACGTACCCTCTAACCCTATCCATCCCCTCTTTCCCTTGCCCTTCCCCGTTTTTCTTACCTCACCCCTTCATCCCTTTCCTATGCCCATTTTCCTGGACTCTCCCCTATCCCCCTAAATCGCTCTCTCTCTACGGTAGCTCTTCCCTATCACCCACTAACCCTATATATCCATCCCCTCGTTCCCTTGCCCTCCCCAACCCTTAATTCTTACTTCACCACTACGTATCCCCTTTCCTTTATCATTCCCCCTTCCTCTCATCCCTCTCCTTCTCCCCTCTTCCAGCCCCCTTTCAACATCCCCCTTTCCCAGCATCCCTCCTCCCCACCACCCTAGCCATTCTATGCCCCCTTTCCCTCACCCTTCCCCTCCTTATTATATCACCCCTACATGCCCCTTTCCCTTATCAAACCCCTTAACCTCATACCCTTCTCTTTCTCCCCTCTCCCAGCCTCTCTCCCATTTCTCTAACCTATCCGTCCTTCCTACCACCCTAAGCCTTCCATCCTCTCTCTCTCCTTTTCCATTCCCCAACCTTCTTACCTCAATGTTTTCTTGCCATACCCCCTTCCTTTTCCTCCTCTTTCCCTCTTGCCCGCCCCCCTCCAAATCCTCCCCTTCTTTCCCCTTCCAACCTAGCTCTCTCTCCTTTTCCATTCTCCAATCTTCTTACCTCAAATCTAGCTCCCTTTTCCTTGTCATACCCCCTTCCTTTTCCTCCTCTTTCCCTCCTGCCCGCCCCCCTTCAACCCCTTCAAATCCTCCCCTTCCAACCTCTCTTCCTATTCCCCCCCTTCCCCTTTCTTCCCCCATACATGCATATAAATCCCCCAATGACCTCAGAACGCAAGAACTCACTTATTGCTTACGTTTATGGCCCGTGAACTCCTGTAATCGTGTGTGTATATGTCCCCATGAGAGAGAGAGAGAGAGAGAGAGAGAGAGAGAGAGAGAGAGAGAGAGAGAGAGAGAGAGAGACCTTCGCTTCGCACCCTTGACCTAAATTTTCATCTCATATTTTCTCTCAAATTTATACCTTCGTGATTTTTCCTAAACGTCGATTCTCCCCTTCTCCCTCTTTCTCTCTCTCTCTCTCTCTCTGGCGCCACGCGGGTATAAGAGAGAGAGAGAGAGAGAGAGAGAGAGAGAGAGAGAGAGAGAGAGAGAGAGAGAGAGAGAGAGAGTAGGAAAATAGCACCCTAATAAAAGGAAAATTAAGCAGGAGAGAGGAGGAGGAGGAGGACAAGATGGAGGAGGAGGAGACGAGAGGGAGGAGGAGGAGAATCGTCGGCATCCTACTCTCTCTCTCTCTCTCTCCCACGACTTTCTGGCGCCAGGAAATCCCATTGATCCGCCTTCCCCCTTCCTCCCTCCCCCTCCCCTTCCCCTCCACCTCAACCATTACCCTTCCTCTCCTCCCCTTTACCCTTCCTCCTTCCCCTTTTATCCATCCTTCCCTCCTCTCCCATTTTCCTCCTACCCTTTCTCTCCCTTTCCTCCACCTCCACTACCCTTTTGCTCTCCCTTACGCTCTTTGCCTCTCTCCCACCCATACCCTTCCCCTCTCTCTCCCTCCTCCACTGCATAACCCTTTCTCCTCCTCCTCACTTTACCTCCCTTCTATCCTCCGTTTCTCTCACTCCCCTCTGGTCCTCCTCCCTCCTCCACTAAATAACCTTTCATCCTCCTCCTTACTCCTCTCCTTTCTCCTTATCTGTTTCTCTCCCTCATTACCCTCTCCTCCTCCCTCTCTTCCACTGTATAGTACCCTTCCTTTCCTCTCCCTTACACATATATACTCCCCTTCCACCCTTTCACCAATCTCCCTCCAGTAGAACTAATAATTGAGAGAGAGAGAGAGAGAGAGAGAGAGAGAGAGAGAGAGAGAGAGAGAGAGAGAGAGAGAGAGAGAGAGAGAGATATACAAAGGGATGTAGGTCTTCAAAGATATAGATAGACAGATACATAGATAGACACAGAAAGCTTAGTAAATAAATAAAAAGTATAAATGAATACTTCTTTGAATAAACTTTGTGTCAAAATGATTAAAAAGAACATCAAAAACTTAAAATATCTTATAAAATACCACATTCCAAGATTATTTCCTTTATGTTATGTCATTATTATTTGTATCATTAGCAATAGTAGTAGTAGCATTAGCAAAGTAGTAGTAGTAGTAGTAGTAGTAGGATTAACAATGGTACTAGTGGTGGTGGTGGTGGTAGTAGTAGTAGTTGAAGTCTTTTTGAGTGGCTAATATATTCATAACAAGCTAAACACACCCACACACAACGACCCCCCCCCACACCCACACATCAACCAACCCACCCCTACACACAAACATTTACATATATTCATTCCTGAGTCCCATATGATTCAGTAGATATGACAGCCCGAGACGAAGCCCCTTTTTTACTGCTGTTACATCCCGATTTGCCTTTGTTATAGCTTCCCCCGCTCCGACTAATGGCTTCCTTTATCATCTGACAGTCCTTACAGCTGGGATCATCGAGGAAATATGAGGATATGATAATGATGATGGGTTTAATGTTATCCTACATTGACTATAATAACCACTGTAATGACCATGTAGTAGCTGAATATGGAATGATGTAATAAAATAATAAAAATACTGAGACTGAGGACCACGATATAATAAAAACAAATAAACAGCCATTACATCACACTTGTATAGGCTACCTGTTCGTCAGTTAACCTATCAAGCCGTGAATTGCAATATTAATCAACTGTTGGCTTATTCTCATTTACCCTTTCAATTTTCCTCTCGTGTGCAGTCCATCAATATTCAACAAACATATCATACAACATCAACATGCAACATACATCCTTCAACAGTCCTTTCATCCTGCCATCATTGCAACACTCATGGCCTTCTTGTCAACATCCTTCAATGACTCCTTTCCCCCTCCTGTTTTTTCCCTCCCTCTGTGCAATATTCATACTTCATAGCATGGTAATGAAGCTGGCACCAAAGTATTTTCAAGTTATAAATAATATACATGTCTTGTGTATGTGTGTATGTGTGTATTTGTAGTATCACATAAATATATAAAGTGGACTGCTTGTATGTAATACTGATACAATTCTACACCTCCCCATGTAAGGATCCTTCATGACATAGTGCAAGGTGTTTAAATATCAAATTTATTCATATCTCCACAAAATGCCATTTCCATGACCACTGTGTCCTCCCTTCTGACAAGCCTTAAACAGGACAAACAAACAGAAACAAATCATAGCAATGGCATGAATACAGGTGCTGGAGCCATCTTAACTAAGGTTCTTCAATAAATAACAGTGCATAACAGTTCTGTGAGGAAACGTCCGATCCAAATACATAACCGGTAATAATTTGTCACGGCATTAATACACTTGGTATACCAACGCATGGGGAATACTGCTGCAGCGGAGACGGTAAGATAACCATAACAAGTGGTAATATTGTTGTGTGGGCGAGGTGCACTCCAGTGACACACCCAAAAACTGAGACAAAACCAGTAATTAGCACAGCACCTCTCTCTCTCTCTCTCTCTCTTGCTCACTCTCACACACACTCTCTCTCTCACTCACACTCTCTTACTCACTCACTCACTCACTTTCTCTTTCTACTCTTGGAACCTATGACGACAAAAAAGAAGGTAAACGGGAGGGGACAGGGATGGAATTCAGGAAAGTGGCCATCCATGCCCTTGATACACCTGGAAATAAACCCTTAAAACCTTCATCCACTCATCCACTCAAACCAACAGTAGTAGTGGTGGTGATGGCTGTGTTGTTGCTTGGAGGGAGAGGTGGAGTGTGTGTGTGGGGGGGCGAAGGGTGGACAGACAGAAGTGGTAGAGGAGGAGGAAAGGAAAGGAAGAAATGCATTGGCTGTAAGGGGACAAATGAGGATAGGATTAAAAGAAGTGGAGGAAGCAATCAGTGGAATAAGTGAGTGTTGGAATGGAAAAAGTGTCAGATAAGGAAGTATTAGATGTCATAGAAGTGGTGGAAGAGGCGAAAGAGGAATAAGGAGATTAGTAGTGATGGAGTAAACAGAAGTAAAACCCATAACAAAAGTGATAGAGGAAAAAGTGAAGGAATAATTATAGAAGATAGTGAAAGAGGTGAAACTGATGGTGAAGTAGATAACAAAGTGATAATAACAGTGATAGAGAGAGAAGGAAGAAGTGGTTGGGGGTAGTGAAAGAATGGAAGAAGAGTTGGGTGGAGTAGGGGATGTTGGTAATCTTAGTAGTCGTAGTAGTGTAAGTGGTAGTAGTAGTATAAGTGGTGGTGGTGTTAAGTGGTGGTGGTGGAGGTGGTGGTAGTAGTGGTGGTGTTGATCCCTCAGTACATGGCCTCAATGGAGTTGGTGGATCGCGGCTTCTTGATCTTCTCCATGTTCTTGGTGATCATGTCGTGGAGTGTGGCGTAGTGGTTTCGGATCTCCGAGAGGGTGATGCGTAAAGACAGGTACTCCTTCTCGTCAAGCTCCACCACCGTCCGCCGGTAATCGTCAATGTGCGGGTACTTGGCCACCTGCAGCATTATCATCATTAGTTGTGGTAGCAGTGGTATTTCTCTAGGTACCTTTTCTTTCTTCTTCCATTTCCTTCTTTCCCTCTATCTCTCCTTACATTTATATTACCTCTCACTCACTTTCCTTTCTTCTCCCATTTTTTCCTTTTCCTTCATTATTACTATTGCTATTACTACTGAGATCCATGAAAGGGCATCAACAGTGTATTACAAAATGAATTGGCTCAACAATACATTACAAATATTATTATGTAAAAATTTTATCATCCAAAACATAAGGTCAATGGGTTTGTCTTGTCTGTTGCAGAGAAAAAAATATCTCAGTAAGTTTTGATTCATGTTTTCTCATATTGAATAAGTAAGTCAGTGCACAAAACCCACAGCAGAGTGATGATATCTTACACTAAATTATTACTCAGCAACCTTGCAATACAATGATTTTTAATTGTAACTAAGATCAATAATACTCCCTCTATTACAATGAAGTCAATAATAAAAAAACTCTCTTCTACTCTTCCCTCCTGTTCCTTCATCTCTCTCTTTTCACCACTTATCTCCCTCCTTCCTTCCATCTTCCTTTCATAACTTCATCCTCCTTCCCTCCCTGTGTTTCCCCTGTGACCCACCTTGGAGACCAGCTTGGCGCGGGTCATGTAGTACCGGGAGATCTGGTCAAAGAAGGAAGCCGCCTCAGACTCCACCGTGCGAATCTCCCCGAGTGTTTCCTCCTGGATGCTGACACCGAAATTGTTGCCGTCCTCAATCTTTGGAATCAGGAATGATATCCACATCTTCAGCTGAAAGGGGAAGGAAAGGGACATAAGAACATAAGGAGTCTGCAAGAGGCCAGTAGGTCTAAACAAACTAGGTCATGTAAACCTAACCCCACCTAACCTCACTCTCCATGAATTTATCTAAGCTCTTCTCGAATGTATCTATTGTATTGGCACTTAGAACATGACTGCCAAGCCTGTTCCACTCATCCACCACTCTCAGTAAATCAATTCTTGCCTATATCTTTGTTGAATCTGAAATTACCAAACTTAACCAATTGCTACGCTATTAACATTCCCCTTATTAATGCCCTTCATCTATTTATAAACTTCAATCATCTTCTCATACCCTTCGCCTTTTTAGAGAATGTAGATTTAAATGTTGGAGTCTATCCTCATATAGCAAGTTTCTCAACCCTTGAATCATTTTAGTCATTCTCATCTGCACAGATTCTAACATCTGTGGGTAGCTAGGTGGGACAAAAGGGAGTAGGTAGAGTAATATCTACACATTTACAGTTGCAGTAGGGAAGAGGAAATGGTTAGGAATTTTTTCATGGTAGTATGCAAGGAGAGATATGGACTGCAGTTATGTATGATGACAAGTTGTCTTACAAAATGACATCCACATCAGCTGCAGAGTACAAAGAAAATAAATGGCATGAACCTTTCTCTATACTAATTACCCATCACTTATCTTCCACCCACCACCCCTTATCCCACTCACCAGGTTGGCCTCCTCCACCAGCTGGCAGATGAGTGGCTTGATAGTGTCGACCATCTCAGTAATATGTGAGTTGATGGGCACGGAGCCACTGGGCAGCACAAACACCTTGGCGCCAGTCACTGCATCCTCCGCGCCACCGTCAGGGTTCTTGCGCTTCTTCCCAGGGGGGTCACCGTCATGGCTGGGGGGTGCGGGAAGGGATATAACAAACTACTCCTGGTGTTACTATTTTTTACGGTAAAGGAAGCAGATCAAGGGCAAAAACAAAAAACAAAAATGCCCGCTTAGCACTGTTCCTGTAAAATCAAATAGCCTTGCATGGCCAGAAGAAAGGATGGAGAGGTGTCTTGATATTCACCTCTTGAAAGAGTTCAAGTCGTAGGCAGTGGGAATTAGAAACGAAGGAAGGCTGCCCGCTATTGGTGATGTTAAATTTACTCCTGCTACTGGTATTACTATAATGCTAGCAGGGAGAGGTCTTAATTACTTGCTGCTGGTATATTGCTAAGATTACTCACTTGTTTACAATGAGAGGTTCAGGTACGGGGATCTTGAGGTCTGAGTGTACCTTCTCCAAATTCTCACATAGGAATGGAGACTCTTCAAGCAGCTTGTTGAAGTGTATGATGCGTTCGGGAAACTTCTTCTTCACTAACTCCTCTGCCTGCACAGTGATTGAAAGGAGGAAAGTATTAGTATTATAACACACCAAGAACCATAAGGGCAATAAGGACCATATTAGAAACAGGCATTCAACTATATGTACTTTTATGAGTTATTCTTGAAAACAACATAATCATAAAGCAATAGTTGGTGTAAATGAGAGGCTTGGTATTTATGTCTTCAAATTTAAGTGTAAGTTAGTTAAATTTATGAATGAGAATTACAGTTGGTGAATAAAACATTCTCAGGTACTGTCATGTCTATGCCGCCTGGCCTCTTGTAACCTCCCTGTATCCTTGTGGAACTGTAAGGTGAACAAAGGATGCACTTCACTTACCTTTTCCTTCACAGATCCCTTGTATGATTCCACCTGCAAGGGAAAGAAATAATTAATTACTATACATCATGGCAAACACACCTCATAATAGGGAATGAGGAGGAGAAAATTATTGGGGACTGATTTAGCCTCTGTAGGAATCATTATTTCAATACTAATAATGTGCATCCTTAAATTACAATTGGCTAACATGGAAATGAGGGTAGCCACCTTGTATGAGGTTAATACTGACATTTTGTGTTGTATTTTAATTCTCTGAATTCAGTGTGAAGTAACTAATAGCTTCCAGAAATTTTCAGAAACTTCAAAATACTATTTATATGTACAGTTTATGAATGCAGTCTAGCCCATTGTATCTTGGCAGTGTGGGGTGGGGTGGGGTGGGGGTGGGGTGAGGGTGGGGGGGGGGCCAGGTCAAGTTGGGTTAGGTTGGATAAGGTTAGGTTATATTGGGTTAGACTTAGTTTTATTAGATCTGTAAAGTTTGTTTACAATAAATACTTGTGGTAGATTATAATTACAGACTGCAAAGCTACTACACCTACAGACCAACTACACCATGAAACTGAAGTCCTGAAAATAAAGGATCACCTTGACATTAAAGGCACTCAAAATTTCACCGCAGGTGCAACAAACCAACACCACCCACGACGTTACATGACAAAACACCAACTTACACCAAAAGACATCAAAGCAACACCTAACAAAAGATATTATACACAAATACTGTCAACACTTCCACCCCTCCCACATCAAACCAGCCTCCAGAAATATATCCATACTCAAATCACTCATCGATCCATCCAGTCAATCAAAGATAACACTCTGGTGCACGCCCATCCTCTGGAAATCCATCCCTCAGAATCCCTCCTCCTCCATGAAGACAAGAGTCCACCTGGCAAGACTGCAGTGTGGGCACCATCCAGCCCTTCTGAGCTATAAGAAGAGGCTGGATGACTCCAACGTGGACACTTACCCTGATTGTAACATGACACCTCACAATATAAAACACATTATAGAAGACTGCACAGCACACAGTCACTTATGCCAACAACACAATGAACACTCAATGAGATCCTTGTGGGAAAGCCCAGCTATAGCCATGGCCTTCTTGAGGGGTTCAGAGCTCTTGGACAGACAATCTGAAGAACCTCAACAACAACTTCTGATACACTTCGTGCTACACCATTGTTGTCTATGGCAGCAGAGAAGACTACCATCATCTCCATATTCCCCTTAAACTTACGTCCTCCCTTTTAGTCAGATTCAAATTTCCTCACAGACACCAAGATCTCCAGCCAAGACATTTTCAACACAGCATCCCCCCCCACACGCCTCCGTGGTCTAGTGGTCAGCGTGTCTGGCTTCTACTCCGCGGGCCCGGGTTCAAATCCCGGCCTGGGCAGTCAGCGTGCAGCTCACCCAGCTGTTCATCCTCCCTCTCAGGCTGGTGGATAAATGGGTACCTGGGGAAATCTGGGGAATGTAAACTGTGGTAACCCAGATGTCACACTGGCCCTGTGTCCTGGGGTAATGGGCTCCCTCCCACCACAGGCTCAAGGGCAAATGTTACAGAGATGAGCACCGAGGCCACGCGCTGCTACAGTGTATGCCCCCAACTTTATCTTTTACTATCCAACCCCCCTCCCCAACACACACACAAGTGTCTCATACCCTACCTTAATCTACTCTCTAGTATCCTGATATAGGCAAAGACAGCTAACTAATAACTGTCATACCCCCATTTCATCTCCAACACCAAAACTAGCAGTAAATTGTACCACAGTAATTATATGAATCAAAATGAAAAGCAAATTTCCTTCCATTAATAAAAATGCATGATTATCAAGACATGAAACTAATGATTAACAAACAGACTTTACCAATCAGTGTCAAGATATTCAACATACACAATTAGACAAAGCATACAATTACTCAGCACATTATATCATCCCTGTCATGAACTGGAGACACAACCATGAGCACCTACAACATGGCAGTCAATATAATAGTCAACAAAAAGACTTGTCATTAACTCCTCGACCTGCACAGTGACAGAAAGGAGGAAAATATTGTTATGGGAGGTTTTAGTGACTTTTGAGATATAGTTAGTATGAGATTATGGACGAGGGAGGCTGTGGTGACTTTAAGACAATGATTAATATGGGATTATGACTGAGGGGGTGACTGTCAAAGGGGAAAATAACACCCCTTATGGTAAGCCCCGGGGTGTGGGGTGTAGGCCGCGTCCCCCGGCTAGGCTCACACCGGGGAAGGCAGGAACCCAGGAACCACCACCCCGTGACTCACAACCGTCCCTCACTCACCTGCCAACACCCTGGGGGAAAGAAAACCCACAAGGATACCATAAACCTTCCCCGCCTTGCATTATCACCCAAAACAGCGGGCCCTTGTCATAAGCTTTTTTCTGCCATTAGCGGTGTGAGGCATTTTGCAGGCCTATTACGGATTCCCACGTGATCTAAACCCGCCTGAAGATATCTCCTAATTATCCTGAACCCTCCTGACCCGCCCATATACTCGCCTGGGGTAAATATTCGGCCATTTCAAGAGGAACACGGACACTGGTAGTTTGTTTCGGTTTCCTTCCCTGGGAGAGTATAGACGCCATGGCCGGGCCTTGACTGTCTTGCCGATCCTCTATTTGTAAGACTTAATGCTCTTATACTCCGGCCAGACACATGGAAAATGACCTGCAGGATGGTTAATTTTCCCCCTAGTTAATAATACCTTGAAATAATGTGAAATAGAGGAGAGATTAGATGTGTTTATGTGTGATTTTAAGTCTATTTCTTTGACTCAGTTCTCTTATACTACAGCTGGACACATGGAAAAGGACCTACAGGATGATTAATATTTCCCCTACTAAATTATACACTGATATACTATAAAATGAAGGAGAAATTAGGTGTGCTTATGCGGGGTTTAAAGGTGAGAAAGACGTATTCTACTTGTATGACTCAGCTCTCTTATACTAATGCCAGACACTCAGAGAAGACCCACATGATAACTAGTTTTTTCTAATCAATTATTCTTTAATATACTATAAGATGAAAGAGAAAATAGGTGTGTTGGCGGGTGGTTTTAGGGGGAAGGAAGTGTAGGATCTGATGCCATATTACGTGCGGGTCATGGAACTTATACCTCGAGCGGGCACGTGTTGGCCAGCGGTAAATTGAAGTCCATGCTAATGTATCTTTGTTCCAGGCCGTGCTCCGTGTAACAATGCATATTTTTCTCCTTCGACGCGTATTTCCTTCTCCCCGAGCCGGAAAAAGTGGGTAAACGGAGAGGCAACAGCTAGAAATGAATGTTGAAGGATATGGCACCGATGTTTTCCGACTGGTCCCCGTAGCTCACACGCATAGACATGTTGAATAACTATAGACATCTCTCAGTGAACGATTTTTAATGTTAACGTACCAGCAAGAACACAGAGAGAGAGAGAGAGAGAGAGAGAGAGAGAGAGAGAGAGAATGCAGCTGATGGTGGTGGTGTTGATGAAAAATAAAACGGAGAGCTGCAGTCATTTTTTATGTGTTTCGTGCATATTCTTATTAGTCTTGTGTTAATTTTTGCTGTTTCCATGTCATGTTTGGGGAGGCAAGGTTGGGAGAGTCCCCCCTGAAAGGTAGGGGGGGGGGGGGAAGAGGCCCAAGGAGGGTCGCACTTTTTTTGTTTGTTTTTACAATAAAGGAAGCACCTCAAGGGCAAAGACAAATGAAAACAACAAAATAGCTCGCTACGCACTGCTTCTGTAAAGAAATAGAGAAGAATGGCCAAAGGGTCAGTTACGGATGGAGTGTCTTTGATACTCCCTTCTTGAGAGAGGTCAAGTCGTACAGGCAGGAAGAAATACAGACGAAGAAAGATTGTTCGAGTTTACCAGAGAAAGGGATGAAAGAATGAATATGATGGTTAACTCTTGCGTAAGGGATTTGGGACATTAGGTATGAGGACGAACCAAAGTAGAAATGCGTGTGCAGCGGGGCCGCAGGAAGGAGGGGAGGTGCATGCAGTTAGCAAGTTCAGAAGGGCAGTCAGTATGAAAATGTCGATAGATGACAGAGAGGACTGTGTGTGTGGAGTAATGATGTATCGGATGTCAGATTTCAGAGATCCGCGGATGCGGATAACCGCATCCGCTTCCGCATCCGCAAAATATATTAAGACATTCGCATACACATATATATGTGTATGCGAATGTCATAATATATTTTGCGGATGCGGAAGCGGATGCGGATATCAGTTTCTACCAAACTGCGCATGCGGATGCGGATGCAGATATCAATTTATAACAACCTCACGGATGTGGATGCGGCTGTGTTCCGGATTTTGGTAATTCACTTTATGGAACCAATTATTGCCAAATGGCAGCTGCTTTTATTGCACGATACTGCATTTTGTAATTTTAAAGTGTTTATTCTCTCTCTCTCTCTCTCTCTCTCTCTCTCTCTCTCTCTCTCCTTGCCAGCTATGTTGCTTCCCTTTATACTTACGCAATATTGCATATAGTACATGCAGTACTATTACACAGTATACATACATACATACTTGTACGAATTTACTTGATACCTACATACTACATAGTCACTATGTTAAATCATCTCCCTCCTGCCCTTCCGCAAAACTCTTGACACATTATGTTGTGGAAATTTGAAAGGAAATGAATACAAGGTGTAATTTTAGTATAGATAATTAAGTGAACACGCATTAATTAATTTTCTTCAACTTCGCAAGCTCTGTAGGCTACTCTGTAGTCTGCACTGCACCCTGAGTCTGTAACTCTGTAATGTATAAAGTATATCCGCCACGTCCTGTTTGTGTGTGGTGCGGATGCGGATATTAATTTCATCACAAATGCGGATGCGAACGCAGATGTTTAATTTATCAGAACTGCGGATGCGGATGTGGAAAATTATGCGGATGTTCAGAGGATGCTGCTGCGGATGCGGACATCCGATACATGATTAGTGTGGAGCCCCCCCACGCATTAGATGCATATACTCCATACGAGGGCGGACTGCCCTTGCATATGGACAGTATCTGTAAGGATGAAAAAAAATGGTGGAGACGACACAGAACGCCCAATCTCGCGGAAGCTGATTTAGTAAGAGAGGAGATAATATTATGAGGCTTCATGTTAAGATTTTGAGTAAAATGGACCGTGGATATGTTTAGTGTGGAAATAGGTGACAGCTGAGTGTTATTGAAAAATAGAGGATAGTTGTTTGGAAGATTGTATCGAGTTGACAGGTGGAGAAATTGAGTTTTCAAGGCATTGAAATACGCCAAGTGCCTCCTCCCCCAATCAGAATAAGGTCTGAAGTCAAGCGTTCTGCAGCCTCCAGCCAAGAAGCATGTGATTTCTGTTGGGAGGGTTTTATGTCAAAAGATGTTGAGTAATGCATAGTAGAGCCATCGGCGTTTAAGTGAATAAGACAGTTTGTTTTGGAAAGATCATTAATGAACAACAGCAAAAGAGTGGGCGATAGAACGAAGCCCTGCGGGACACCACTAGCTGTTGATAAGTTTAGGTGAAGAACAGCGACCATTTACCACAGCCAAGAAAGATCAGCCGGAAGGGAAACTGGAGATAAAAGTACAGAGAAAGGGACAGAACCCGTATATAGGAGGGCATAGTGTGTGTGTGTGTGTGTGTTGTTACTCATCATCATCAGAAGAATAAATAGCCCAACACGTATTGTGGAAAACCGAGATAATGTATAAAAGAAAAGTATATCAAGATTAACAATTTATAAGCATCCCACCACCTCCTTTTCTCAATAGCCTATTTCATTTATACACCTCAGTTCAATTCTTTATATTTCTTACTTACCTGGCATGTGTTAGAGATCATATAGAGGACACCCTAAACTTTTTATTGTGGGCGTGACTGGTACAGTAGGAAAAGTTTCAAATCGGCTTAATTGCATCCCGAAGAAAAAAGGCGGAGAAAAAGGAAAACAAGGAAAAAAATGAATAAAAACCAAGAACGTCCTGCCCGAGGATTCTCCGTAGAGTATATATTGTATCCTCTCTAGCTTAGTATATTGTATCCTCTCTAGCTTAGTATATTGTATCCTCTCTAGCTTAGTATATTGTATCCTCTTAGTTCTGCCTTAGTGCCTTACTTATTACTGCGCTGCGCAATGAGTCGGCAGGATGGTATGAGTGGGCTTGCATGAGTAGCTGGTTTCAAGGCCAGTTATCCTCAGGTAGGTTACTGTTTTGCGACCATGACGGCGACGAGGCACACTTAATTAATCTCTCTCTCTCTCTCTCTCTCTCTCTCTCTCTCTCTCTCTCTCTCACAACACTGTCTGTACTATAGTGGCTAATACAGTATAATCACGTATTTTCATGATGTGACAGGTAGGCTATGCTGACGTAGCTAATTCTGAAACGTGTGATGACGACTAATAATTTATCTTTTTAGCTCAGGGCGTCGCTTCTAAAGAGCAAAGTCGGTATAGGCTACTCAAACGTTTCCGCTATTCCTAAAGGCAGATAAAGGGGTTAATCGGGTTCTCATGGGTGTTTTATTACGTTCATGGTAGTACATAAAACTTGTCAAACTACCATAAGGATCATAAAACTATACCCATATAGAAAGGTCCATAACTCCTAGGATAGCCTTGCCAAATATGTGTGTGTGCTTGGGCGCCGACATGTTTAAAATATGGTGTTTACTACTTATTACTATGGTGACGTCTAAACTTATCCTCGACAACAGTACAGTCCCCAGTCTGTTGTCCGCGGGTACCCATGACGCCCTGAGAGTCATTATGGAGCCCGCGGGGTGCCTTGAAAACTTATGATATACGTGTGTCTATGTGTGTGTGTGTGTGTAATTCACCACGGCCTGATCACGAGTTGGACTCGCTTTCGCCAGCAGGTACCCTCACGACGTGAGCAAGTGCTCATTATTGTCGATCTCTGGGTACTGCCAGGACCTCGCACACCACACACCTTATCCCCCTTGCTTAAGGGGGGACAGTAACCACTCCTAGTCAACGGAAAGAATCCGGCCTGAGCGGGGCTCGAACCGCCGCCTGTTTGGCCGTGAAGCCTTGCAGCGCGGCGCTCTAACCAATTGAGCTACCGGAGCGGAGTGTGTGTGTGTGTGTGTGTGTGTGTGTGAATTATATTTATTTTCTGGCGCCTTCCACTCTGTTGATATTGGTGACTGTGACCCGAGGCCCACAAAAGGTTGGGGACTGAGAAAGATAAAATCGCCCTCCCAAAATGCTGCTTCTGTAAAGATTAGTAAGAGGACCAAAGATTAGTAGAAGAGGACCAAAAAAGAACTGAAGACCAAAAATTAGTAGAGGAGGACAGAAGATTAGTAGAAGAGGATATAATATTATAGAAGAGGACAAGAGATTACTAGTATATAGGCTAAAGATTAGTAGAAGAGGGGAAAAGAAAATCTCGAAATGTGCACCTCAGAATGCCGGGAACATTATGGAAGAAGTTGAGGCTTTTATTATTTTTTTCGATGCGTTTTTTGCAGCTTCTCGAACTTAGGAGGATTTCCAGTTTAGTTCGATATGTTTTGATACTCCCATCATGAGTTGAAAGAAGTGGAAATACCATTTCATTATGATGTCCACGAAAAATGAGATATCTGACCGTGAAATGATTACGGCTCTCCTTTATTTTATTTTTTTACATTCGGCCCATTGATCCGGAAGGTTTTCAGGATGGAATCTGTTGGTCGGCCCTGTCCGTCAGTGAGTGGCTCGGGCAAGTGTTTTATAGAGGCGCCATTCTTGCTGGCTCATGCTGCCCCTCCCGGAGCTTCATTTGATCCTCTTGTGAGAGTTTCGCTTGGGTACGGGTTGATAGGTGGTCTTCAGGACAGCACGTGGGTTGCTTTCTGCCACTCGGCAGGATCTGAGCCCAGTACCTTCAGTTCACCATGCCCGTACGCTGACCACTGAGCCACCGCATTGCATGGAGAACGTGTGGAGAGGGGATTTTGAAATGCACACAAATATGCAAGCACAGCGGGTCAACACTGCTTCAGCATCCAGGAGCAGTGCTTGCGTCACCTCTTATGTTCCTTTGGTTGCTGACGACGCAGCCAGTAAAGTCAGGGACAAACTGACGTACGGGGGTTGGCATAAGCTGCGTCAGTGTATGGTTAATATTTTCCTTAAAGTTCATTTCCTGTGTTTTACGCTATGTTGGTAGCGTACATGTCGTTCTGCCGGTTGCAAGGCATCCTCTTCCTCTGACGTCAGCCAGTACTACAAGCCTTAAAAAGAACATTCCTGTCCCCTTGGTTTCCCATACCAACGAGAAAACTCTACAGAGGACCTCATTGAAAACAACCTTTTACAGCTCTACTTTCATAATTATCGGTAAATTGTATCAAGTATATGGATATATACTTAAAAGCCAGTCAATCAACTAATCATCCCCGGTAAATTAGATAGACAGATAGATAGGTATAGTAGATAGGTAGGTAGATATGTATGTATGTATGTAGCTATTGCAGGGAGGATAAAAGTGTATGAGTGGAGAATGAAAGAAAGAATTAGGTACAGGGACTGGAGTGGCACGTGAGAAAATGTAGAAATAAAATTGAGAGAGAGCAATTGAAATGTGTGGAGCTGAATAGGTGGAGGAACGAAACAGAACGAATGAAAACATATTGGAAGGATCGAAAGAGATTTACATAGATTTACATAGAAAATCAGACCACACGAGAGGTTCAAAAGCATTAATCAAAGTCGGTAAGAAAGAACCCTGGGCGGTGATCTCTATCAAGTGCATGGATGAGAATGCAAAATAACCACATAATAAGTCCACGTCCTTGGAGCTATCAGGTATACTGCAAGAAACCACGTATAAATGTATGACATGGAAGAGGGAGAATATAGTTGTGCATGTGCTACTGAAATGCGAGGAGTATAACACAGACAGAATGGAGAGGATGCAAATAAACTTAACTGAAATGTGAAATGAGATAAATGAAGTGGCTGAGAGAAACCGGGATGGAATGGAGATATATGATGTTGATGGGAGATTGTGAGATTCGAGAAGTATAATAGAGACAGAATGGAGATGATGCAAATAATCCTTACTGAGATGGGATGTGAGATGAAGGAAGTGACTGAGAGAAGAGGGAGGGAATGGAGATGGAGATGCTACTAAGAAATTGTGTGGGGAGACAATTAAATGGTCGAAAAGATGGTTGCTAACTGTAAAAAAAATAAGATTTGTAGGAGAGAGGCTACCATTATATTGACCTAACTCTCAATGGGTCACCTGTAGAATCAATATCAAGGCCATAATCTGATATCCACCTCCATATCCACAGCCAAGGGTGTTTCTATTGAGCCATCCAATGCACCTTCAGCCATTGAAACTCCCGCCCACCACAGTACCAACCACAAAGGCTATTTCCCCTATCTCGACTCGTTACCCGATACCTACTTAGAAATCTACCACCTATAATCATTAGTTCTGATATGAGAGTCTTGCCCAGGGGTGACGGGGGTGAATAAGGGGGCTAAAATAAGTATCTGGTGGCGGCCTGCGGGACCCACAATGCCTCACCCAGCACGACAACAAGAAACATGTCGGTGGGACTCACGGACGAACGCCCCGGATTTTGGTTACTATTTCCGCATATCTGAGCAAGGATAAAGCTTGATGTCAGCACAACACGATGGCGGAGTCCAGCCTCGATTTAAGGCCTTTAACGGCCCTGGAAAATCTAGTGGGAGTGCAGATAGAGAGTTTACAAATGGGTGACGGGCAGACAGTGGAGGAGGAGGCCGCCGTTAGTGAGCCTGGCGAGGGAAGGGACGCGGGCCAGCACGAGCCGCTCAAACTGGTGGACGATGACAGGGACACCTCCAGCACGTCCCCTTCAGGCGTGGCGGAGGCCTCGGAGGGGGCGGCAAGGCTCGTGGGGGAGAGTGACAGCGCTGGGGTGGAGGAGGAGAGCGAGGCGGCGCCCCCTCAAGACCTCCCCGAGCTGGACACCCAGAGTGAGGACCCCCAGGGCGCGGCGCTCCCCCCAGCCAGCCCCCCGGCCCTCACGCCCCCGGAGGCACCCACGGCCAGCGAGGCGGAGCAGAGCAGTGTGGAGAATGTGGAAAACAGTGGGGAGAACCAGGTGACGGAGAGTGAGCCTATGGTTGTGGAGAGGGCGTGGACAGAGGCAGAGGAGAAGGAGCAGCAGGAGGAGCCCTCGCCCGCCGGTGGAAGTGGTGGCAGTGACGAGATGTTAGTGCAGGAACCTGAGGCCATGGTGGAGGGGGCGGGGGACTCCAGTGCCAGCAGTGGGGGCGGGGAGGGGAGTGTGTCTGGGACGGGGGCGCCGGTGACGGAGGATCAGTTCACCTGGGACGCTGTGCACTGTGTGTTCTGCGACTCGAGTGTGCTGGACCAGGAGCCGAAGTTGCTGCCCTGCCTGCACTCTGCCTGCAATAAGTGCCTCACTCACGAGGCTGCCGAACCTGAGATGAACAAAGACGAGGATATTGTTGCCAGTGAGTCCGCCACACACCATGCACCTCATCCATGCCATCACCCCTACCTCTGTGTTCCTGTCATCAGCCGTGCCGTCACCTCACCCTGCTCCACACACGTCGTCCTTGCTGTCGCCTTCATTGCATGGTTGCTATCACTTTGCCACACCTTCCTTTCACCATTCCTGTCATCAGCTGTGCCGTCACCTCACACTGCACCACACATGTCATCCTTGCTGTCGCCTTGATTGCATGGTTGCTGTCACTCTGCCACACCCTCCACCATTCCTGTCACCCCACCAGTCCAGTAGTAGATGTGGGATAAGCCTTTGTAACAGCTGAATGTAATGCCAGGAAGTTTAGGTTAAGAATGAAATGTACAAATCATAAAGGTAGATATAAGTACGTATGTAAGTATTGTAAGTATTAAGTATGTCTACCTTTGTGATCCTTACTTAATACTTACAATACTTATATACATATACTTATATCTACCTTTGTGATCCTTTATACATTCCATTCTTAACCTAAACTTCCTGGCATTACAAGCCCCTATGTAGTCCTTTTTGTCAGTTTTTTTCCTGTTCTACTGTTTTTTCCTGATTTTCTACACTTCTATGTTTGTGCTTTTCTTTTCCTTTATTCCACTACCTTATCATATCCCCAACCACACACTCATGTTGCAGGCTTTTTCAGACCTGGGCCCGTTGAACCTTGGCTGGTCTAAACTAGCCAGGGTAATTTAACAATAGTGACCATTACTGATTAGGACCATATAATGTTTTATAGCCACTAAACTAATTTAGAGAAGCTTGGTTACTGGCTAGTTCATGTTACATTATTTTTACCAAGTTTTTAGTTCAAGAATGGTCTGAATAGATTGGTAAAAATACACGAGGCCTGAGTGGTTCAATTTCAAGACACTGACTATTTATTTCTTTGTGAAATATGATGCAATAGATCTTATTCCATAATAGTTCACTCTTGCACATCACCCTTATAGTATTTCCACGAGAAACTGGCGTGTGGGGTGGTGGCGGCTGCGGGTTCAGCCCTGCCCCGCACAACAGGAGCTGCCTTGTATAGGCTGACCGGCCTCTTGCAGACTCCTTATGTTCTTATGTTCTTGCCACACTCTCAAGACCTCTCGCTTCCTCTCATATGTCAGCTATTTACTACTTTTGAATGAATTTAATTAAATAATTGGATAATTCAATAAGGTCATATAGTGTTCAGATTGTTTCATTTTTAGGATAATAACAAAGATTTTGTATAAATATGACGACACTCAAGTGTCGTGGTATTTGTACAAAATCTTTGTTATTATCCTAAAAACGAAACACTCTTAACACTATATGACCTTATTGGATTATCCAATTATTTAATTAAATTCATTTAAAGGTATTAGTAAATAGCTGACATATGACAGGAAGTGAGAGGTCTTGAGAGTGTGCCAAGGTGCGGGGCGGGGCTGACCCTGCAGCCGCCACTACCTCACCCGCCAGTTTCTCGTGGAAATACTATAGTAACGGGGACACTCCCCATAGCAACCACTATAGCAATGTATAGGAAAATTTTATTAAAAGCTTGAAATCCAGTGTTTCATGCCAGTGTTCTGATTTTTATAGATATAAAGAAAATGGTTTGAAAATTAGTGCAGATATTCCTGTCCATTCATGAATGCCATTTGGAATTGTGAGGTATTTGGCTGGTGTACTACAGCTTGCTTGTATTGAGAGGGCAGATGTTTGTGTCGGCTATTTGATAGAGAGCAGATTTGTAGACAAACTATTTGATGGACACAGGCTTGGTGGATGGAATGTTTGATAGACGCAGGCTTGGTAGATAGATTTCAGTAGATAGGCTTGGTGGATATGTCCCTTCTATCACATACAAAACTTTGTATTGCCCTCTGAACCTTACCCTTATCAACCTTGTATTGCCATTTACACTTTCCTTTTTAACTTGATTACAAGCCTTAAAGTTCATGTTCATTTCCTCATTTTATCAGTCTTCATGGATTTATTCCAAGAACAATTTCATCTGTAAGTAGGGCAGAGGTGGAAGCTCACATGTGCATCTTTTTCAGTGGACCCGCTAATCCACTGTCCAGTATGCAAGAAGGGGTTCCCTCAGGAGAGCATCCTCGACAACATGTTCGTGTGTGAGGCGCTGAGCTGCAGTGCTGAGCGGGGGGCCAACGGGCTGGCAGAGGAGAGCTTCACTTGCACTTCCTGCACTGATGAGGCTGTTGCGACGGGGCTGTGTACTGACTGCTCCGAGTGGCTGTGTGACCAGTGTATCCAGGTAAGCCAAAAAACTATTCTTTCATATCTATTTTGCTCATTTAGTTCTCTTCCTTCTCTTGGATCTTTGTGACTAGTTGAGTGAAATGAGTCCCGACATCTCTTCCTTTTTCGGGCGGAGTGGAAAAATTTGGGCAGCTTTTCCGATACCGTACGCCCCTGTCCACCCAGCAGTGAATGGATACCAGGTACCTATTAATTGGGGGTTGTGTCCCGTCTCCTGGGATCTGTTCCCTTCTCCAATAATTCCTTCCCCTTCCTGTCTGTCTCCGGCATATGACCACAGATGTTGTGCCGACTAAATGAAACTTTCCAGCTTTCTTTCTCTTCCTTTCTCTCTTTGTCCTCAGTATCCATGTGAGCCAATATATCCATTCCTTTCCCCTTCAGTAGCTTTATTTTTTTCCCTCCCTTGAGCTTCTTCCTTTTCTCTTTAAGATTCATTGTTCCTTCATGTTGCAGGCCCACAAGCTTTTCTGTTCCTCAGTGTTGCAGCCAAAATATCATTCATCAGTGCTGGGGCCAAAATACGTATAACAATCTTCCAATTGCTGTTGCTTATCAATGTATTTCAGGCCCACAAGGTGTTCTGTTCCTCATTGATGTAACCAAAATATTATAAACACCTAATTCACCATTGCTTATCGTTTCAGGCCCACAAGCGAGTGAAGGTTACCAAAGACCACATCATTAAGGCGAAGGGGGAAGTGGATTCAGACTCGCCCTCAAAGACTCAGGTCAAGAAGTCCCTCTTCTGCAATGTTCACCCCAAGGTAAGGGAAGGCTGAGGGTGGGGGTATACCTTTGCACTGTAACAAGGTAGTGATATCCAACTCCTCCAACATATACGAGATTTAATACTGTGTTCTCCAACTAAAACAGCTTTTCAAGGGGAGTGATGGATTGCCAATCCTAACTTGTAGCACAATTTCACTCGTCTTTCTTGAGTCCATTTAAACAATTCTTGGAAGCATAAGAAATTTCTCGTAATAAGAATCGAAAAATACAAGTTTTTAGATGGTGCAGGATTAGCAAAAACATTAAACTATAGCTACTGGTAATGCAAGTCTCTCTTACAATACGATGCATTGGCATACAATATTTTGAAGAATCTCAAAGCACCATTCATTAAATATTACGGGAATACCAGGAACATTCAACAAAATATATAACTTAAATCTATCTTTTCTTGTTGTACAGGAAAAGTTGAACCTGTACTGTCAAACCTGTGATCAGCTTACGTGTCGAGACTGCCAGCTCATCGAACACAGGGAGCACAAGTACAAGTTTTCAGAGGAGATGGCCAGCCTGACTCGAGAGCGATTGCGGCAGTTCCTCATGGATATCCGCAAGAAAAGAGGCTATATAGAGAATGCCAAGGAGCTGGTGGCTGAGCGCAGGCAGCAGATTCTCAACAAGCAGGAGTCAGTGCAGGCGGACATCAACAGGCTGGTGGAGACGTGAGTGTTAATTATATGTTTTTCACGTTCCTCAGTTAAAAAGGGTAGCCAGTTAACCTCAAGCAACGTTTCACTTACTTTAACTGTTTAACAGGATTATGAAAAGCGTTGATGTCCTCTCTTAGCATTTTGTTTTCACAGCCTGTTCATATTGCAGGTCCATCTACATCATCTAGAAAGGGTAGTCACTTAACCTAAACTAAGATATTCCTTTCAGTCATTTTTATTGTTTGGCAGGTTTATGAAAAGCAGTTTGTGTTTTCTGTCTCAGCATTTTGCTTTCACGGACTGGCCATCTTGCAGGTTCATTGACATCATCAGGACCCGAGGCAGCAATCTGTTTGAGTTGCTCCGTGAGGTGTGTAACAGCAAGCAGGAGCAATTAGACAAGAAGAACGAGGTGCTGCTCCATCTGGGCTCACAGGCTGACCACTGCATCACGGTGGTCGAGGCTGTCCTGACCACCTCCTCCGATATGGCTCTCCTCTACTCTAAAAAGTGAGCTTCCTCTACAGCCTATCTCTTATGCAAAGGGAATCTGAAGGAACATGTTTTTGAATTACCCATATCTTGATGTTCCTCTGTTATTTTAATTTTTTGACAGCTTTATTAAAAGTAGTTGGTATATTTCTCTCCCAACATTTCATTTTCATTTAATTTAGACATGCTCTAAATTCTCCACACCTTGATGATGACGATGGTGATAAAACAGAATTTTCTCTAAACTGAATTCACTTTTGCTGCAGGTTGTTGATGGAGCAAGTGTTGAAGGTGGACAAGGACTCCCCGGACCGCAGCCTCTTCGACCGCTTCAAGGCCAAGCTGAACTCTGGGGACGACATTTCCCTCAGGATATCCAGCGAGTCGAGGGGGCTTGGGAAGGGTAAGTCATGTGTGATTTCAGCAGGTTTTCTGTATCTTTTCCATTACTTAAAAGTGTTGTGTATGTACTATATCACACATGCAAAAATAGAAGGGCTGTGCAAATATAGATATGGAGATATAGGACACTTCAAGTATAGCTAAGGCTTTATACACTACAAAAGATAGACTGACAGAAAGAGAGGGGGAGAGGATTGAGCTAAGCAAATATGCATTGTCTTGTATATAAGGAGTGTTATTTATGCCTTATCACTCTCCATCTCCCTAAGCTCTGCATGAACAGATACACAGACAAACAGAAACAGACAGAGAAAGAGGATTGAACTAAGCAATGATGGAGTGTCTTGTACAGGAAGGGACTTATTTAAAACTTTTCCCTCCCCCTCAGCTCTGAAGGATGTTGGCTACCTGCTGGTGGACAACAAGATCTACCCTCCGCCTGATGCGGGGCTGCAGAGTAAAGCCCGCTCCTCCCAGCCCTCCCCTGTGGAACAGGCAGCCTCCCCCCAGCCTCCCCAGCCCCCTCAGCCACCAGCGCTAACACCTATGCACTCACATATCCAGCAGCAACAGCAACAGCAGCAGCAACAACAACAACAGCAGCAGCAGCAGCATCACATACAAGTGAGCAACTTATAGAATTTGTTTTTCTTCCCTTCTTTATGGAGTGGTTTGTAGTTTAAAAATATTATTTAGTCATATTTGTATGTTTTAAATACGTCTGTTCTCTTTTTCTTGTAACATGGGGATAATTTTATTTGAGTCTTACTTCCCTCCCCCTGTATGATAGTATAATGCGGGTGGGTGGTAAATCTTTCCAAAATTTCTGTGTAAGCTGTACAACAATTTTTATCTGCATCTTTATCTTCGACACCTCACAGGAACCTCTCTCAGGGGTGGCCACAGCGAAAGTATCTCCAACTTTCCCTGTTCAGGCACTCCCTCTCAACACACTCAATCCCTCAGCTACCAACTCTCTCCCCAATATTTGTCCACTCTTGATCCATTTCACCTGTGGCTTCTCCCTGACACCCTCTCCTTTAGTTCTACCCTCATATTCTCTCTCAACCTGTCTGCCCTTTACTGGTTCTGAAAATTTTTGTATCATGTTACATTATCAGTCATATTATACAAAAAAAGGACATCATTTTTGTACTGATTGTAATCACCATAATTTTACTTCTATTTTCATCAATGGTAGTATTAATATTGGCATTGTTGGTACAGCAGGCATTATTTCCTTGTGTATTAGCTTATCACTGACACCTAACTAACCTAACCTATCCTAATAACCTTCTTCCTTGCAGGGCGGCAGCAACATGCACCACAAGTTCCACACCTTTGGGCCGGCACCTCCTGGGCCTGCCAACCCCCCGGGCCTGGTGAGGATACAGCCCAAGCCCTCCAGCCAGCCCCACCCCGGCCCCAGCCACACCTCCTTCCCTCGCATGCCCCAGCTGACTCAGGGGCGCTCCTCCGATGTGTCCTCCTCGGTCTCCTCCACCACACACCCCATCGGCGAGAACAGGTGAGAGGATAGGTGACCTGTAAGGTTGTAAAATTCATGGGAATTTTGAACTGGGAAACTTTCCATGGAAGTTTTTGGGAATTTTCAGGAACTTTGAGGATTGATAAATATTTACAAGTTTGCCTGTGGTGCTATTGGCCTTTTTTATTTTTTTTTATTTATTTATTTATTTATTTATATATTTATTTTTATTTTGAGGCTGAGGTTATTGTTGCCTCATTAGACTTCAGTTTTAGGGGGCTGTTAGTGAATGTCCCTTAGTCCAGTGGTGGCACAGGCAGGATTGTTTAAGAGATGCCTATTGAGGCACATGCCACCCTCCGGTTAACCTAACCTAATCTAACAAAACCCCAAACTCTTACTATAGGCCTCAACTCCGAAAATTCAAATAAGCAGCTTTATTAATGAGACTTTCTATACAACAAAGTGAGGTCATTTTTTATTGATTTATACCATAAGTTCCTGCTTTTCATGTGTTTGAAGATTCTTTGAACTTAACCTAACAAAACCCCTAACAATTACTAGAGGTCTTGACTCAGAAAATTCATATAAGCATCCTTCCTAATGAGACTTTCTATACAACTAAGTGAAGTTATTCTTTGTTGATTTATACCATAAGGTGCTGGCAATCGTGTGTTTGAAGATACCCTAAACTTAACCTAACCTAACCTAATAAACCCCCAAACAGTTACTATAGGTCTTGACTCAGAAAATTCATATATGCTTCCTTACTAATGAGACTTGCTATACAAAAAAGTGAGGTTATTCTTTGTTGATTTATACCATAAGTTGCTGGCTATCATGTGTTTGAAGGTACCCCAAACTTAACCTAACCTAACAAAATCACAAAAACTTGCCATATGTCTTGAATCGAAAAAATCATATATGCTGCCTTACTGACTGAGTGGGGTCATTCCTTGTTATTTTGTGCCATAAGCTGCTATCTATTATGTGTTTGAAGATGCCCTAAACTTAACCTAACCTAACAAAACCACAAAAAGTTATCATACGTCTTAATTCAGAAAATCATTTATTCTTCCTTACTAAATGAGACTATATATAACACAGTGAAGGCTTTCTTTTAACCCGTGGGGTTCGGCTATGGGACAGTCGAGAAGTGGCCGAGAAACGGCAACATTACACTGCATTTTGAGACTAAGAAAAGAGCATGGAACATGTATCAGAGTACTCCTCTCATAACCATAAAGCTCTACTTTAGAGAATTTGACAAGTGATCACTGTATGGATAACTAAATCAGTCTGCCATGACCTTACAGCACCACTTATGACAAATAAGCCCTCCTCTAGATCAATCACCTGCCACAATAACCCAATTCATGCATAGTGGGTTGCTCTATGCCACCACCGCCTACAATTAGCTCGAATTAGGCGTTTTGAGCCGAGCCCAAAAATGGGTCCACCGACACTGCCAGGTTAATTTATGTTATAGGAGTCTGGAAATCATGTGTTCGAAAGTTCCTTATACTTAACATACCCTATTGTAAATACAGTTTTTGTTGCTTAAAACTTTTTAAATAATGGTTATATAAACAAAGTTGGTTTGTTTATTAATACACGTGTGAAAAAATTGAAAACTCAACGAAAATTCCCAAAATTCCCAAGCCCTGAAAATTCCCGGAATCTTTCCCACCCTTTACAACCCTAGTGACCTGGGTGTCTGGGTGTCACTACTTTGACCACTTGATTAATATTCAGCTCAGAAAATATGTACATTATTGTCAGTTGGCATTTTCCCATTTGTCTTCCTTGTAGAATGGTATGCACACAATGATTAACAAGTCTTTACATTCTTTTCTTGATAGTAGATGGCATATTAATTAACTATGTGCATTCTAGTGACTTTTTCATTCTCTTCCCTACTCTTTTCAGCCATCTGCGGGGTCTGCTTGGCTCGGGCGGGACATACAAGCTGAACACCTTCAACCCACACCTGGCAGCACGGCTGCAGCAGCACCAGCAGCATCAGGGGCAGGGCCGCCATCACGACCAACAACCCTCCAGTCGGCCCTCCCTGCCCTTCAGACAGAACATCAACCCCGCTGCTGCTGCTGCTGCTATGGCTAACATATCCCAGTTGGCAGCTGTGTCACCTGGCAACACCAACCCTCTGGGCATGGTGAGCATGGCCCCACAGCTCAACCCTCCCTCGGGCATCAGCATCACCCCTGTGCCCCAGCAGAAGGCGGGACACCAGTCACACCAACAGCAAGTCCTGTCGCAGCACCAACAGCAGAAGCAGCAGCAACAACTTCTGCATGGCATCCTGCGTAATACTTTGTCCCAGCCAGCCATTGGACCCAAGCCAGACTCGCGGCAGGCATCTCCGCACAGCACACAGCAGCCGCCACAAATCAAGAAGGACAGCAATAGCCCCACGCCCTCCTGGCACATCCCACAGACAGCAGAGTCCTCTAAGTCAGCCAGCAATAGCTCGCCCATGGTGTCCATCCCCTCCGAGAACGTTGACAACTCCTTCAAGATCATGTTGGGGTCCAGTAAATCCAACGGAGGGGTGAGTTCCTCTTCCCCGGTCATCCCCAACTCCATCACCACCACTACCATGACCACCACAACCACCACCACCTCCTCCACCAACAACAGTACCTCCAACACTCCTCCCAACTTGCCCCCACTCACAAGGATCCGACAGATTGTAGGCTTCAGGTCCATCCTCCCCAAGCCCCACCACTCGTCAGAGGCGGCGGCGGAACCCGTCCTCCCCACACAGAGTGCGGACCAGGTAAGTCCTTTTCAGTTTTACCGAGGTAGAACACTGCAGCACACACACACGCACACACACACATGTCCACACACCTAACCTTTTCTGTGTGAGGCAGTCATGTCATTGTTTTTAATGTGTTGAACCCAGTATAATAATTTACCACCACACACTTAATGCTCTTAGTGATGTGCTTGTCCTGCACCTCAGCAGTGCCATCTACTTTTCCCACCTAAACATAATGCCTTGTTCACTAAATGTCTACTGTGAAATACATTAATTTCAAATCAGACTGTCAGTTTTAACCTCTTCACGACCATGACTTCATGACTGTTCGTTATCTACCTTTTGAGGGTGTCCATTTTAAAAGATTGGTGTGTGGGAATGAGTGATAGGTTATATAACTCACTTTATAAATGTTAAAAGGGATTGTTAAAACTTTGATGAGTGCCACACTGCCAATTAATATATGGTGTTAGGTAGCTGAGAGGGGAGAGGTGTAAAATCTGATCCTATTGGTGGCTGTTGTGTTTGACATCTCAGGAAATAGTACACATGAATTAGGATCCAAAACAGAGATAGAAATTACATTGTGTGTGAGTGGCAGTGGAAGTTGAAATGATGGGATTCAAATATAGACTGGAGATAGGCAGGGATCAGGGATGTATAATATCTCCATACTTTTTTGTATTTAGGGACTTTGTGAAATATTGTGGGAAGGAAAGATTAGTGCCAGTGTGGGACATGTATTAGTCACAAGTTCAAGGCCTTCCATATAATATTAATTATAAGCAGTGTAATGTGCAACTTTACTACTGGACTTAGGAGGTAGGTATATGTTTTTATATTCATATTGTGTTACTGTAGCATTCCTCTGAGTCACAAAGGTAAGAAGTTTTATACAATTTACCCATCCAAGGAGCATCTACATTATGATGTCATGAGTTTTAAGTAATAAAGATTTTGTATGATACCGTGTGTTAAGCAGCTTGTGTGGGTTTTCCTGCTCCCTCAGGTAAATAGTACTTGCCTTGATAATAGAAATGCTTGTGGTAATTACTTAGTTCTCTGAGGTACATGATGAAGTTGCAGGTGGACGGCTCCCTGTTAGTTTTTGGCAGGGGTGTGGAGTCAGAGTCGGTGGAGTCGGCTACTTTTGGCCGGAGTCGGAGTCGGTAAAGATACCCCCGACTCCAACTCCTTAACGTAATCATTTATCATGTAATGCAGTTGTGAAGTTTTTTTCTTTTACATTATGTAGATGTTGTCTTTATAGAGTACATGTAATTTGAATGTAAATACATGTAAGAAAAAGGACCTCGAGAGAGTTTACCGGCACTACAGGCAGCACCTAAAAAAAAAAAAAAAGAGAGAGAGAGAGAGATTTGCAATAGAGGGAGAGGGGCATGGGGGCCGGAGTCGGAGTCACAACTTAAAAATTTCCCGGAGTTGGAGTCGGAAAATCTTAACTCCGACTCCACACCCCTGGTTTTTGGTTCATAAATGTCATGAGCTTGTGTGGCATGTAGCAGCTTTTTATTAGGGAGTTTGTGTTCTTTCCCAACCTTAGCTGGGATACAGTCTTTGTTGCTTGGTGTCGGGATAGTACAACATCCTTTATAACTAAGTGAAAGACTCAAAGAATAAATGTTGTTGCATAGTGGGTGAGCTTAACTGCCTTATTCACAAATTTGTTAGTTTGTTTTGTGACCAGAATGTTGAAATGCCCCAAAACAGAAGTATATAAATAAGCAGATTTTTTGTAATATTTGCTGACTGCAGAACAACTTTGTGGGTTTTGTGTCTGCTTTAATAGTGCTGCATTGTGTGTGTGTATATGCCTCCGTGGTCTAATGGTCAGGGTGCCTGGCTTCTACTCTGCGGGCCCGGGTTCGAATCCCGGCCCGGGCAGTCGGCGTGCAGCTCACCCAGCTGTTCATCCTCCCTCTTGGGCTGGTACCTGGGGAAACCTGGGGAAGGTAAACTGTGGTAACTCGGATGTCACACTGGCCCTGTGTCCCGGGGTAATGGGCTCCCTCCCACCACAGGCTCAAGGGCCAATGTCACGGAGATGAGCACCAAGGCCATGCGCTGCTACAGCGTATGCCCCCAACTTTACCTTTACCTATTGTGTGTGTGAGCTTGTAGCATAGATGTGATTGGTCTAGTTGTCATTATCTCTGCATTCCATCAAGAGGGATTATTATTATTATTATTATTATTATTATTATTATTATTATTATTAAGGTCTATGAAAGGGCATCAAGTGAAAAAAAATTATATAAGGCCATATTACTAAACATTTCGTCACCCAAGTTCACATATTTGACAAGGCTTTCATAGGAATTTGGGGCATCTCCAGGAGTAGTTTTATGACCCTGGTGGTAGATTGACCCTTCTGTGCTGTGAACCTAAAGAAACACTCATTAGAACCCGATTGATCCGCTCTTTGACCTTTAGAAATAGTTGATGTGAGAAATGAGTGTCTTATATTACCGACCACAGACCCAAACAGAATCCCCGTGATGAGCAGACATGAATATGAAAAATAAAAGACAGGTCATACAGGGTCACTCATTAATAGAAGGATTTTTCTGAATATTGGGAAGGTTCAATTTTCAAGGCAGGATGAAATTACATTGTACGACTGCAGGAAGGAAACTAAATGGATGTCTTCCTGTCAAGTAATGTCATGAGCCCTCCAGGGGATAGTGTTATAAATGGAGTTTGGTGACTGGGCTGCTCAGGTGCTTGGCCGCACTCCCTTTCATGCCTGTCTGTCATTGGTTGATATTCTTATAAACTCCAATGGACCTTTTTATTTATTAATGTCATTGGGTAGCTTCATGAATAGCCCCTTCTGTCCCTATGTTTATGGTTATTGCTGGAGTTTATTTCACTGGAGGAAAAAGTGGAGTTTTTCTGCTAAGCTAACCTAAACAGACAGTAGTTAAATGTCCAGTGTAATTGTCTGTTAAAAAATATAAATTTCGGCATCTAAGTTTAGCATTAAAAATCTTGCTGTTGTTTGGGCTGTGTTTTGAAGTATTTTGATACTAAAGGGTCACAGTCTTAAAGCCAGGGTCCAGTGTATCTAGAAACCACATGCAGCTGAATGGGTGTATGTAAAACATGACAGTTATTTAATAGACTGTGTGTGGCGGGCTGGAGGTGATGTGTGTAGGGGTGTGACCCATTTGATGGGAGGTTATTTCTCTTCTAACAAATTTTTTATTTGTTTCTGGATTCTGACAGGAAGTGGGATGGTGATAATCATGATTTTTATTGCCATTCTTGTCTTGTCTTATATTCTTCTTCTCTACAGACCTTCATACTTTTAAGCTTACAAATTAACAGTTCTCATGAGCATAGAAAGATTTGTAAATGGATATTGTATAGTTGGTCATTTGAGACAGCACCTCTATGTCATATCAAAAACATGATAGAAACTCATCACTACAATATATACTTATTAATATCAGTCTTATTGCTAAGGATTGACTGTAGTAACTTAGGCAGAACCACATCAAGCATTGCTGGTCATTGATGTTTTTGTTTTTAGGTTTGTATTTGAAGTAGAGGTGTGTCATATCAGTAAAGTTATATGAATGATAAGCACTGTGCAAATAACTGTAAATATAGTTGATATAAAGTAAAAATACCAGTAGCAATAGCCATAAGTGTTCCACAAGCATGTTGCAATATGAAGGAAACAATTCATGATATAATATGATATAATAGCACAGGAAGTAGCAAATGGAGATATAAAAGTAGTTGCAAGAAAATAAAAAGTTATATAATGTCATCAGCATCACCCACACCAGAACACTCCTTTACCGGCCTTTCCCTTCCCTTCACCTGCAGGACTCAGCCTCAGAGGACAACAAGCTCAAGGTGCTGGCGACCCCGATAGTATCAATCAGCCTCTCCGCCCTCACCTCAGCCGCCTCCTCCACCACCATCGCTGACGCCCTCAGCAGCAGTACTGTCAAGGTGAAGGAGCAGCCTGGCATACGTGCTGACAGCTCCTCCAGCCCCTCCAGCGGCCTCACCATCACTGCTGAGGATAGGCTGCACATCACAGAGAATGGTGAGTGTTGTCAGTTCATGTGTTCATCTTCAGAAGGTATTAGTTTAGGCTGGACTTGAGGGAGAATGGTGGTTGGTGTTGTCAGGTCTCATGTTTGTCTTTGAAAGGTATTAGTTTAGGCTGGACATGAGGGAGAGAATGATGGGTGTTGTCAGGTCTAATGTTTGTCTTTGAAAGGTATTAGTTTAGGCTGAACATGAGGGAGAGAATGATGGGTGTTGTCAGGTCTAATGTTTGTCTTTGAAAGGTATTAGTTTAGGCTGAACATGAGGGAGAATGGTGGTTGGTGTTATCAGGTCTCATGTTTGTCTTCAGAATGGTTGGTTTTGTTAGGTCACACCACACATTTGGCTTTGAATAGTGGGTTTTGTCATGTTTGTCTTCAGAATTTAGGGTTCTCCAAACTTGAATCTGCTTTTTGTTTATCTTCATGTTTGTCCTAAAACAGTTGGTTTTATCATGGTTATGTTCAGAATTTAGGCTTCTCCAAACATGAATCTGCTTTTTGTTACTTTCATGAGACTATGGGGAGGGCAAAAATTTGTTGGATGATGATATAGGCTGTGGAATGTACTGTCATATTTATCTTACGCAAATTGCAATGTTTACTTCTCTGCAGGTGATGACAGGAGTCGGAAGAGAGGAGACGAGCAGAACAATGAGAGTGAGGACAGCCTGCCAGAACTCACCATAGACATGGGAGCAGCAGAGGCGGCCCCTGTGGCAGTCCCGGAACCTAGGAACGGTAAAAACTTGGGTGAGATCTGATCCTTTGATGCATGGATGGGGTGCATGGTGGGCTGACACTGCATGACTTAATCAATGTTGTTTTGGTGAGTAACATGAGTAGTAATTAATTGTTGAATGTCTACCAGATAAAACACTCGGCTCACAACCGAGAGAGCCCGGGTTCGATTCCCGGGCGGAGTGGAAAAATTTGGGCAGCTTTTCCGATACCCTACGCCCCTGTCCACCCAGCAGTGAATGGGTACCAGGTATTAATCGGGGGTTGTGTCCCGTCTCCTGGGATCTGTTCCCTTCTATAATTCCTTCCCCTTCTGTCTCTCTCCGGCATATGACCACAGATGTTGTGCCGACTAAATGAAACTTTCCAACTTTCCTACCAGATGAAGGGAAAATTGTAACAGTTATGGATGTGGTAGATGACTGCTGAACTATAATGGTGCAGATTTAGTAAGTAGAGGAAAGGCTGTGTGAACAATTAACTTTGAGGAGTTCTGGATATGATGTTAAAACTGTATATGATGTTTGTGTATGTGATCTGTGGATGAGATGCACAGTTGTTCATTGATGTGGGTCTTGCATGCTTTCTGGTGACTGGTTTTATTTAACTGACTAAACGAATCTCCCTATTGTATGATGCGGTGATGAAAGGAGAAAATATGATTGAGAGCATGCTTTGATGGCTAATGAATATGTGATGTGAGTGTTAATATTGATCTGTGTCATGCGATAGTGTGAATATTTACAATCTTTATGAATGGGTCTACAGCTAATATGTGAAATGACTTTCAAGACTGGTTTATGTGTCCTGTGATGTGAATGTTGACAATCATGTTTATCAATTTTGGTACCAACTCTTGTGCCTGTGTGTTTCAGGCATAGCGCCGGGCACCTCTGTTCCGTGGAGGAAGGATCCCAACGACCCCAACGATGACTGGTGTGCGGTGTGTTGGGACGGCGGGGACCTCATCTGTTGTGACTTTTGTCCTAAGGTGGGTAGGAGCTGTGGCTTATCTCTTATGAGCTTTTATTTATTTTCTAACCATTGAAATTTTATGTAGAAATGATTACACTACATGCAAAAAAATATGATTTGGTTGAAAAGTAATTGCATTATCTAATCACAGAAAATTTTATTAAATTGAGGGAAGTTTTTATCCGGGAACATGGTGTTGGAGATATGGATAGATATGAATACAATTACACATTGTGCTCCTCAAACAGGAAGATTGAATGAGTTTGAACTATGATTATTCATCCTGCATTTCCCTTACAGGTGTTTCACACACACTGCCACATTCCCACCCTCACCCACATGCCCACGGAGAACGAAAAGTGGCAGTGCATGTTATGCACCGACATAGACAGTCTGCAGCTCCTGGACGGCCACGACAAAGAGAAGAGGAAAATGGGCCTCACCATGCGGGACACAAAGGTGGCTCAGAGGATACTGCTGGAGCTGTACTGCAACTATGAGGCGTCACAACCCTTCAGGGAACTGGTGGACCGAGAGGTGAGGCTTGTCCAGCTGATGATGCTGTTTGCTATTCAGTCGGCCCTTGATATCCGGGGGGATGAGTGACAGTAACCCCTGTTGATTTAGGTCCCCTTCCCCCCATAAAAATACCCCAGGAATTGTATGAGTCAGGGCAGCCAGAGAACAAGTGGAGAGCTGAAAACATAGCATTTGTCAGAGCACGATGGAGTACATTGACATCAGACAGAGAAATGGAGAGTGTTTGGAAACACCTGCAGGGTATTAGTAATGACTGGAGGGGATGATGATAAATAGTTACATTATAATTATTGCTGTTGTAATTTGAGACATCTTCAATTTCACTCTTGCAGCTGACTGAGTACTATGAGGTCATCAAGCACCCCATGGCGCTAGAGATTGTGAAGAAGAAGCTTGCTGCAGGCTCTCCAGACCATTATGAGTGTCTCGAGGACTTCGTCAGGGACATCCGACTCATCTTCAAGAACTGCTACGAGTTCAACCCTGTAAGAGTAGTGTTGGTCGTCCTTGAAAGGGTTGGGGGTGGGCTGTCATCTTGTCTGTCTGTCTGTCTCCTTTCCTCTCCTCTTCTCTCCTCTCTTCTCTCCTTTCCTCTCTGTATCCACTTGTATATATCTTGTCTGTTCCCCTATGAGTATTAGATTTACCTTGCCCATGTATTGAAATATCACCAGCTTAAAAAAATTGCCCTGATCCTGCTCTTATTGTTCTCCCTTGACCTATTGTTGCAGAAAGACACGGAGATCTACCAGAACGCCAAGATCCTGGAGGACTTCTTCGAGCAGCTGCTGGAAAAGTGGTTGACAGACTATGCCTTTGACACCATGGAGACCTTGCAGGAGGACCCCGACACCCCAGAGCCAAAGAAGAAGAGGAAGCTGCTGAAGGAGGCCGACGGTGTATTTCACATTCACTGAAGTCTTGGTAGTAAGTAGGGAGCAGCATATCCTCTCTCAGCAACCCCTTGACATGTTCAGGCTTAAGTTAGTTTTTATATTCCTTCCTCGGTAAGCAGGCCGGCCTTGTTGAGTGGTGGAGTTTGGATCAACATCTGCCGAGATCTCACAGTACAGAATGTGTGTGTGTGTGTGTGTGTGTGTGTGTGTGTGTGTGTGTGTGTGTGTGTGTGAATGCATGAATGGCACACACAAGGAGGGTGAGCAGAAAATACACATGTCAGCAGTGTAGTGCGCAGGACATTATTACACAGCTGGTTGATTCTGTACCTCAATAGCAAATTAAATTGTTCCTTAAAGTTTGTTTCTGGGGCTTCATGACTTACACTGTTCCAAAATTGAGTTCCTGGGAGTAGCCAGACTGATGGGAGAAACTTCACCAAAGACGGTCCCAGAACAAGGCAGAGACCTTTTATATTATTTAATAAGTGGCTACTATAAGTAGAACTTGTTGAATTGCAGTTTTTGCTCAACAGTACCAAGCTTTGACTCGTGAAACACAGTGAGATCTGAGGGAGACAGGGTAAGAGGCAGACCATTGCAGTGATAGTCATTGTTATAGTGTGTGATTGTCATTTATCCCTTCCTCAAGTAAGCAAACTTAAGGGTATTTGCAGCTGTAGTTTTATGGAACTATGTGAGGAGCAACAGCAAGTAATAGTTGTCAGTTTTGTGTATAAGTCCTATTTATTGTTTGTGGAATTTGTAGTTGTATGTGTAACAGGTTCTGTATATAGCTGCATTATATTTTGAACAGTGGCATCAGTTTCAGAATCTGTCTTTTATAAAGACATTCACTAATGGTAGTGAGTAACACTGTTCACCAATTCATGAAAACATGTTGTACATCAGAAGCTACACAAGGCCACTGTGAGTGCAGGATGAGAATGGGAAGTGACATCTGGGTCGAGGGAGTGACTTCCCTCCATGACTCCTTACACTTCACTGCTATACTAGTGTGGCCTGCCTGTGGCCCACCATCAAGGGGCAGTGACATGCCCCACAGCTGCAGGGAAGGCTGCCTCACCACCTCTCAGGCCTCTCTAAACACACAACATCTACATAACAAGGGTTGATAATGCTTGGATGTAGACAAACTTTGATTACAGTACAATATTACTCCTAAACCTGCATTTTCATTATGTATAATGCCATTTTTTTATTGCACTATTTATTCCCAGAATAGAGTAGTGTTTATCTAAAGTGATGTTGAAATGCAAATGGAATTATGATCTTACAGCTTTTATTAATCCTTTCTGACTTATAATTTGGAAGTACACATCAAAATGCGCTTCGCTTTTCCTGATTTCTTGGAGTCGTTACAATCACGGTGTTGTGGAAGTAGACAATCCAGAGCATTTTGTCTCACCACCATTCATGATGAGCCATATTGAGTCCTGGTGGCTGCTGGCGTGTGCCTGGGGGGACGCCTGTGATGGCTTGCTGCTGCACCGGGCCACTGAGTCTTGTGTGATGAAGGGATGCCTGCAGACAGTATTACTTGATATTATAGCTATGGAGATGGTTAATATTAAGACAGAAAAAGAGATGATTAGACTTGGCTGTTTTGACTAAGATATGACTGCCAAGCTGGACTTGTATACCTTTTCCAAAGTCTTTGAGATGTGAAGCAGAAAATGATGAGCCATATTGAGAGGAGAGAGAGAGAGTGCTTATTTTTGATGAGGTGATATTCATTCTTCAAAGAGCTGTGGCAACCTAATAAGTCAGGTAACCAGATACATGTGTGTACCCTGTGGGTGTCCAGCTGAGTGAAAAGTCAAAATGTATAAAATGAAAGTGTAGTTCTCATTGAGAAATTGTGAAACACTGGTATATTGTGGACATACACATCAGCCCTTCAAGGAAACATTGGCATATAGGTAAGCTTTGATTGTTTCATCCTTTGTATGCAAAGAGCATCAGACGTGAGGTGTACTTGTTCCTGTGTTGGTTGTCAGGCAGTGGTCAGGATGGCTGATGAGTTTACAAGGATTCCTAAAAGTAGTCACAACGGGGAGGAGTGAGCGCTGTGGTGCTGGCAACAACAGCGTGGTGATGGCTGGGCTGGGCCTGTGGTGGGGACTGTGGTTTACACTGTCTCTTGCCTCTCAAGTGGACAATTCTCTGTGAAAAATTGTAATTTGTGTATACGTGGAGAGTGCACAAATTGTGATGTCTGGAGATGTGGCATTATGTTCATAGGTATATTTTTTAATTGGTAATAGTAATTTGTATGGGTTATTGTTACCTGGATGCAACACGAGGAGGCTGTGCTTCAGCCTCAACAACCTTCAAAAGTGCTTTAATCATTTCTCCATTGCGAGATTATCAGTAGTAAGATTAGGCTGTAAAGGTTTCTGATAACTCAGTTTGATATTTCTTATATCTATGATGTAAGAGCTATGAAAAAATGAAATATAGATTTATAAGAAAAAAGTTTTGTGTGAAAAACAGCTTATCACCATGTTTTATAAATTATTATTTCACACCCTTAAGTGAGTGCTCTGAATGTGATGTGCCGAGTATTAGTTCCCCTTTGTTGCGGTGTGTGCTGAGGCCGTGCAAAACTCCCAGATTAAGTGTTGTAAAAATGCAGTGAAGACCAAGGCTCTTATATTGCTGTATGGCAGTGTTTTGGTTGTGTTTACTTGTAGTGTATTAGTGGAGACACATGAGGGGGATGGTGTTGGGAAGCAGGAGAAGCAACAACAGTTGGTGACTCCCATCACAGACACCTCCATCCCAGAACTCACTGTGAAAGTCTGTTAAACTGATAGATAGTGTAATAAATTTTGTAATTTTACTTCCATATTGATATCTAGTCTGAATCTGGTCTGTGCAAGATAGGAGCTTAAATTCAAGAAGGAAATGACTGAAAAACCTTTTGTCATAGACTTCTACTATCATTAAAATAAAGTTCAGGAATCTAAACATTCACCTGTGTCCTAAGGTGTGATACCATGGACCTTTGACTTTAGATTTGTCTGTCACTGGTGAAAGTTATCTTTTCATTGCATGCAATGGACTGTGTGTCTACATCACCTCAAGAGCTGTGGTCGCCCAGCACATTGCTTGCATGTTGCAACTTCTTGTACTTGCATTTAGATGACTATTAAACCCACTCTTCTAGTTTTGCATCATTTTCAACAATTATGTTTTATTCCACATTGCAGGAAGTGTTCTTCTCAGTAATGGCATCTTTCCCTGCATTTTTATGGTATTTTCTAGTTTTCCTCCTTGAGTGCAATGACCCCTTGGCTTTTCATAATTTTTGGTAGTGTTTCTGAAGCAACAGGGTTGTCAGATGGGAAGGAAAGCAATACTTAATCCTAGAAGTATTTGTTGTGAGTACATGATGCCTTGATTTGAGTGCTTCTTGGAGGTGTAAATGTATGAGGTTTATTTTGTATGTATCGCTGGTGCTCCCACAGTGAGGCCGCCACTGTGATGCCCCAAGTGTGCTGCCTGGCCCTGTCTTCTGCATTCCTTACTGTGCTAGGATGGACATGTCTTGTACAACACAGTTCAGTTATGACACTAGGGATTTTGTTGATTGCAGCTTTTCTCTGTGTTATATTGTTTGGTGATATTCATGCAACACAAAACATCAACTCTGTAAATAGTATAATAACTAAATAAAATTAAAAGTCTCAGGAAAGAATTTCATGTTTTACACCAAGCAGTACATTCACTGTGAGAGCACTGCCGAGTTGGCCTTTGCAGCACCTCGGGAGAGGTGCTTGGGAGTCATGCTTGACTTGCATGACTTGGCCGTGAGCCTTTCAGCCTGAGCTGGGAAAGCTTGTGCAGCCAAGACCAATCTTGAGATACTTCCAAATAACAATTTTTCAAGGCTTATGTGGCTAATAATTGCCCATCAATTTGAAGATCTCACATAATTTTATGAAAGAAGATGAGTGAAGTATGTCAGTATAGAAACTAGACATACAATGTCAAGAAATTTAGGAATCCCTGTTCCTTGAGCAAGCAGACAGAACAACCTTCTCAGCCAGGTTTAGACAAGCTATAGGAGTAACCCTGCACTTGTCACTTTGGTTTTACCAACCTTTACAATTGTCTTCTTCCAGCATTATTTCATTTTTGGAAAATGTATTTATCAACATTTTTAAGTAGGTACATGAATAGTGGTGAAAAATGCTAGCTAAGTGGATATTGTTCAAGTTGTTTTTGGTGATGAAATGATCAAAATTACAGTAGTACATTCTTGTATCACCTTTGTTGACAGCATCTGTCACTCTTGTGTTGTGTTGCACTGTTTTTATCTACCCAAACAACAAAGAATTGAACCCAAGTACAACATGCATCAGGAAGCCGAAGTAAAGTACATTTTCCTAAATGCTATCTGCAAATTGACAAGTTTACTTTAATTTGTTCAGTATTTTGAAATTCGGCATTGCTCAGCACACTTGAATAAACACTGATCACACCACCACTTGTTGCTAGCCAACTATGCATCCTTTCTCGTCTTACTATAGAAAAATCCTTTTCTTGTGTGAAAGTACATATTTACAGAGTAATGAAATACAACTACTGAATACAGTGAGAAATTTTATGTATATCAGATCAGCCTTGTAGCTTGAAAGTGAAAATACTGAGTGGGCAAGGCATTGTTGAAAAGTTTGTCAAAGGAAAGTAAAGAGAAAGTAGATGATTAATTTGGTATGAAGATATCGGTAAAATATCGGAAGAACAACAAATTTCTGGAAAGAAGTTAAAAGAGAATAGGAGTGAATGGGCTGAGAGTACTGGGACAGGGAAAGTTGGAAATGCTTCTGCCGTGGCCAGCCCTTTGGGTAAATCCCTGTGAGGGAGCAAGGCAGGCAGTGAGATTTAGATAGGCGGATTAGCCCTGCAATATCATTATTTCAATAATAGAAGAACTGGTGCCCATTAATTAGGAAACTGTGCTATGTGCTTTTTTGTAATGCACTGATAATGGAACTGTTTCATGATGCCTTAATATATTCAATGTGGAATCAAAATATATAAAAAATAAAAAATGTGTAAATGCAAGTAATGTCAGACGTGTAAATAAAGATGAAAGTACCATTCTGAATGATGAAACACACACACACACACACACACACACACACAGGTGTTCCAGGCAATCAAAATTTTATATTTATTAAAAAGGTGATGGTAATGGCCAGTGAGGGTTGTCACTTATCAAGTTCCTATTGTGTCAGAAAAATGAAGCTCTCTTGCCTGCACACTCCAGTTTGCCTCAAGTGATAAAGCTGTATGTAGATATATTTTAGACAGTTTAGGAGTTGACTTGTAATAACATAGTCTTGTGTTGCATTCATTGTCTGGTGCTCTTGGAGTGGAAGAATAAAACCCAAGTCACCATTCTGTATATAACTTGAGTGTAGGTAGCCTTGTGAAACCAAGCCACGTGTTCTGTGATGAGGCTCCACGGTGTGTGCAGATAACTGGGTCACAAGCCTGTTCAGTAGTCATCACCTGTCTGTCGTACAAACAGACACTACACTGATTTGCTTTGGGTTTCTGTGGTGTCCTGTGGCAGGCCAGCATAGACAGGTAGAGGGCTGTATTACAAGCTGAATCCGAGAAGTTTTGGGTCCCTACAGAGCTCGGGATGAATAACTCTGCAGGGACCCGAAACTTCTCAGACTTGACTTGTAATACAGCCCCTAAACTGAACTCTATAGGGACCTGAAACTTCTTGGATTTGACTTGTAATATGGCCCAGTGTCTCAAGGTGTAGTGATTTTTATTTTTTTTCCAGGGCATAAAAAAAAGGTAACAAATGTGAAAAAAAGCCCGCTTCTCAAAATTGTCTTTGTTACTTCACCACAATGCAGCACAGAAAGACCTGAAGTACTCATATGACTATAGTATTTCTGCAAAAATAAAGTAAATGCTAAGTATTTTGTACCAAATTGAAGTCGTAGATGTTCATGGAATTGCTGAGGGAGACTAGCTGAGTAGGGTTATATTTCAGACCCCAAAATGGAATGTATTGCAGCTGTTTTATCATTATAATATATAGTTATATATTGAATTATTTGAGTATTTTTCTTACTGGCCTTCATTCAATCTTTATTTTCTTACTAATGAGGTCCCTGTACAGTAAAGGGCGGGTAAAGAAGAGAATGGAATGGAATGGAGAGTATAAGGAACCTGTCTCGTTGTGCTAGAAGTGACACAAACCACATCCACCCAACCACTGAGAAGCACAATGTTCGTATGAAATGGTTAAAGGGTCTGTGAAGGTGGACCAGAGGCAGGTAGGGTGTGTGAGCAGGGTGTGGTTATTCGTAAATATTCTTAACCCCTCGACTGCAGATTTCCTACAAGAAGACATCACCAAGCTACAGGAATGGAACAAAAAGTGGCTGCTACAATTCAACGAAGAAAAATGTAAAGTCATGCACCTTGGGAGGGGATATCCAGCATACCAATACCACATGGGAAACACTCCACTATGCACCACAGAGGCAGAGAAAGACCTGGGAGTATCTGTTACCAGGCTACCAGTGAAAGCCAGATCCGTGCCAATCGCAGCGGATGGGTTAAGGAAGAAATGAATGACTTGTATTAGCTGTATTGCAACCATTCTTTATTCATCTAGCTGGTACACATCACTCCCTCTCTACACACAGCTAACACACAGGTACTAACATCGGCCTGCCATACAAGCCTCCTGCAGCCTCCCGCACAGTTGTTATAGAGAGTTGCATCAGGCGTTCATGTCTCAGGTTCAGCTTAATGATTATGCACATATCAAACAAAGGAGCTCAAGTTTATATTGTCAAAACAGTTAGCAAGTGATTCATTTCATTCATCATCTCCAGTAACCACCTTTGCACACCAAACATGTCACCTCACATTATGTAGAATTAATTTCAATGCATGGCACTATTGACTTTTTATATATAAATCTTGCTATATATACAGTATATCGACATGGTGTTGTATTAAGGCACTTTCAATATGCACTGAAACTATGAGAAACCACACTCAGCATTCTTCCACTGGTCAGCCCACACAAGTAACCATTCCAGCCATTCCTTCACTCATAGAAGTCACTGTGCTGGGAACTCAACCGCACCAGATGAAGTGACTAACCCAAAAAGTCCGAATGTCCGCTTGTCACCTTCACTGTTACACGTCACACAGCTTTTCAGGGTTCATAACACTTGACAGTAGGTGGAGGAGGAAAACACGCAACACTCCAGTGATTCCCGAGTGTGTGCTGACCCTTGCGTGGCTGTCCAATCCTCCTTGTCACTGCAACACTCAACATTCAACACATATCCCCTGCAAAACTCCACACCACTGCACCACTCAACACATATCCACTTGACCATGCTTGCCAAGTCAGTCCGTATCACTTGAACACGACTAATGAAATCAAGCCTCCACGTGTCTCTAGGAACATGTATCTTTAGAACACTAAGGATGATGGATGTACATAAATTCCTCTCCTGTGTGCCCCGTCATCAGCTCCTGTGCTACTGTTTGACATAACCACACATACAGTCCCCTGAGGAAGGACCACTCACTCTCATTCCAAACAATATATTTACCAGGAAACAATAAGATGAAAATGTAACCACTATGTAAGAACTCTAGCTTAGGTTCATGATACAAGACCACACTATTACATGTTTGAAGGTCATAATGAGATCACTCTTACAAAATGACACTTTTATAAGCAGTGTCGCATCAGCCAGTTAACAAATGAAACATGATTGATAACATCTTAAATTCATATTGGTTAAAATTTTGTGCTTTAATTGAGTATATTCCCTTTTCTGAAAGTACTACATGGGGGCACCTCTTGTCCTTGTCATTAATATGCTGATAGTTTCGTGAATGAAGAGAGGAGAAAGGAGGAGAGTGTGGAAAGAGAAAGTAAGGTGAATGAGGAGGAGGAGGAGAAGGAGCATGTGGGTAGGAGATTGCTAAGTATGGAGGTAGAGGGCAGGAGGAAAAAAAGAGGAAGGCCAATGAAGATCTGTATGAGTGTACTGTGTGAGAGATTTGAAGGAAAAAAGGGCAAAAGGGCAAGATCAAACAAGGCAAAGGAAAAAATAATAAGGAAAAGGCTGGTCATAAACAGTAGGAAAAAGTTATCAAGACAAAGAAAGCTGAATGATTTTAGGAAGAAGATTAGTATTCTGTTTAATGAGTTTTTTTAGAGTGAATACTGCCAAGTTTCTGAGCTGTCTTGTTGGTGATGGATGTCAGTTTCAGAAAATAACTATATATGGCTGATCAATTATTATGACATTAAGACTGATGATAATTGCCATCATTATAACTTATCAACTCCTGTCAGAGATTTTCCTTATGGGCCGTATTAATACCAAACATTTCGTCGCCCAAGAACACATATTTGACGAGGCTTTCGTAGGAGTTTTGGGCATTTCCAGGAGTAGTTTTATGACCCTGGTAGTAATTTGGCCCTTCTTCTGTACCATGAACCTAAAGAAACACACATTAGAACCTGACTGTTCCCCTCTTTGACCTTTAGAAACAGCTGATGTGAGAAGCGAGAGGATCTTATAATTCCGACCCAATATGTGTTGCAGAAGTGAGTCGCACCTCCACACGGACCCAACAAAATGTACAGCTCTCAGGACATATGAAAGGGGTGCATGGCTCAAGGGAACACCAAATATATGCAGCTAACACACTATTAGCTCCCTGTAATAACAATAATAATAATACATCGACATTATATAATTGATTCACCCAGTAACAGTAGTACTTATAGACTTAAACTACAGCTTCATATATATATTGATTTGGCTGAATGTCATCACAATAGAGGAAGGTTGTTTGCATGTGTTCTGTGCTTCATTAGCTCCAAATATATTTATCAGTATTTCCAGCTGATGGCAATACACTTACTTGAGCATTTCAAGGAAAATAGAATTGAAGCAAGTTGTACAACTACACAAGTTTACATGTTTAATAACTTATATTAAAATCATCACCTTCTTGTTATATATATATATATATATATATATATATATATATATATATATATATATATATATATATATATATATATATATATATATATTGTAATACACTGTAGAAGGGTCGCACTGACACCAAAGAAGTCTATATATGCATCAATACCCATTGAAAAAGTAATGAATCAAGCCATTTAGTTTGTTTCCAAATAAGAAAAAATGTGTATGTGTTCTGATAGTAATAACATGTTGGTATTAATGGGAGAGTTTAGGGGCGGCTCCTGGAAACATTATCATCCTCCAGTACAGGAATAAGAAAAGTTACATATATAAAAAAAGTCAAGTATTAATTAAATAAAATTATAATATGATGGTAAAGATAAGTGTTGTGAAGTGAATAGGCGCCGTACAGATGATGGAGGAAGATAGAAATCATATATTCTAAAGTAGTGATTAGATAGAATTATAATAATGGTAAAAACAACTTTTGAGAGAACAGACGCCGTGCTGGACGCCGAAAACATCATCGACATCAGCAGCAGCGGCGCGCCAAGGACAATGTTGTGGCTTCAGCGTGTGTGCTGTGCTCGGTGTTGTGCTGTGTGTGTTGTGTTGCGGGTGTGTCTTAGGACTGGAACACTGTGCAAATCGCTGATAAAAGAACACACACGCGGCACGCCCAGACGGTGCTGTGGCGCCCCTTTTGTGTTGTGCAGTGTGTAGTGACCCAAGAAGTGACCAACCTGCCCCGCCCCCGCCTGTCACCTGTCATCTCAAGAGGCTGCCAGAATGCCGAGTGGCTGCCAGGTGAGTACACGATGAGTGCTGGGTCACCTGCCCGGTGGGGGAGTGTGGACTGCATGGAGGAGCAGCTCACTGCTCGGGACGTCATTAGCATTATGGATAAAGTTTTAACGCGCCGGTATCGTTTTCTATTTGACCAAGTACTCTTGTGTTGTCATATAAGTATTTCAACAACCTTCAAATCTCGCGGAAAATCAAAGGAAAAAAGTGTAGAGATCAGTGTGAAAATTGCCATGAATTCTGGTGTGGGGAACCCGCACGGCAGCGGCCGGCGGAGTAGCCCGCCGCGTCCCTTGGCAGCCGTAACCCGCGGCTCACCACAGCTAAATTCTAACAGCCTCTTACCTGCAAGGGGGCTTCGCACCCTTCGCCTCACCTTGGGGGCACTAAAAGACAGGTGAATATACATGAACCTCCTGACGGAGGTGGGCTCTGCCCCCCTCGCCTCCCCTGTTTTCACATCTCGTTGCATTGGACTACCTCGCCGCCCGCGGCCGCGCGGGCTTGCACACAACTTTCATGGCTCTTTCCACACTTGTTTTGAGATCTACACACTCCTGTGGTTTAGCAAGAGGTTTCAAGGTTTGTAGAAGAAATGTATTGCAATAGGAGAATTTATCTTAAAGCAGGAAGCGAGATATGGGATGTTTTATCACTTTTATGCCATTTAATACACATGACAGCCGTGCGTATGATGGCTGACGGCGCCGAACTTTGGTTTAATGCCTCTCCTCCCCAAAAGTGTGTTGATATGGGATTATGGAATTTGGATCGTAACTTTGGTTAGGATGTAATTTATCTTTGTGTTAGTGGTGTTTTCTGTGAGTGTCATTTCAGATATTTGCAGATTACTTTGTTACTGAAGAATGTTTCCACGCCTCCCATCCCCACGCGCGCGTGTGTGTGTGTGTGTGTGTGTGTGTGTGTGTGTTACAAAGTGTACAAAAGGGGAGCCTGTATTGCTAAAACACGAAAATAACGAACAGACTGCTTCGTCAACCTTGCGACATATCAGATATATTTTTTCCTTACTTTAATTATCTCTTTCTCAACGCTGACCTCCGCACAACTGAATTCCCTACTGGCTACAGTGAAGAAGGCGCTTGTTGGAGGGTTTGATCGGGATGGAAGCAGTGAGGGTGAAAAGGCATGACAGCACAAAACACTTGCCTTTCTCGCGGCTCTTACAACCTCTCTTGCCCTCTTTACCCAAATCCTCTACGACAGTTTTGCTGGTACATTTTACCCAACACCCCACAGCCATATTACTTCCCTCGCACTATCTAGCACTCTTATACAATGAATATATGAGAAGAAACCCCGCGGAGTTGAGATATACATGAGTTAGATATGGACTGCAATCTATTCTTCGCGTACACGGCTAGGCTATTTAACTACTGAAGCCTACCACGTTTTAAGCTTAACAGCCGCTCCTCAAGCCACTTTCCTTCCCTCCCATTACTTTACACTTTAGTTAATGCCATGAATATATGAGGACAAACCCCGCGGAGTAAATATGAAGTGAGTTATCATAGGGCTAGTGGCTGTTTTTTCAATCTGCTTGGCCATGTTATGTAACTAGACCACGCCTGTTATAAACATTTACCATCACATAACCGAACCTCTCATTGCTTCCCTTCCTCTCTCTGGCCCATTTATTCTGAAAATTCATACAAACAAGCCCCCTCAACATGAAATAAGACCCATAGCCTAATATGAACACAGGGAGAATTGCTGACTAGGCTAACTAACGAAGCCGGGCCTCAAACGTATATAATTATCTCACCCTGTAACTCATTCTGGCATCTCTGTCCAGTAAATGTACACAAAACAAACCCTTATAAGATTACATAACGACCGAGAACTTGACATGAACGAAGGGATGATAGAATGCTAGGCTAAAACAGCATCACACCCACCACCCTTTGCATTCATTAGTACACAGCCATGCCTCACACCTCCTCCCACACCCCCCGGCAAAATTACACAAAAAAGTCCCGTAAAATGATATAGTAACGAGAACTTGGCATGAACAAAGGGATGAGAGAATGCTAGTAGGGTAACATCACATTTAACACCCTTTGCATTCACTACACAGCCATTCCTCACACCTCCTCCTCCCTCACTCCTCTGCAAAACTACACAAATAAGTCCCTTAAAATGATAGTAACGAGAGCTCTAAGGGAAGAGAGGTATAGGTAAAGCTCTCGCTACATAACACACGACCACATTCACCACCCTTTCCTTTACACAGCCATGCCTCACATACCTCCTCCCTCACTCCCCGGCAAAACTACACAAATAAGTCCCGTAAAATTATAGTAACGAGAGCTCTAAGGGAGGAGAGGTCTAGGTAAAGCTCCCGCTACATAATAACACAGGGGCGGGATCGTGGGGCCAGGCCAACGGCGGCACTCACGGCGGAGGAGAAGACCTCTTGTAGGCCATCCTGATTCTTGGCCGAGCACTCCACGTACTTGGACAGGCGGTGACGCTTGACCAGCTTCTTGCCGTCGCGGGGACTCAGCACGTCCAGGTTCCTCACGTCCATTTTGGTGCCTGTTACGTAGGGGAAAGATGGTCATAAGGGGTGTCGTAAGGTTAGTCATTAAGGTTGTAATCATAAGGGTTTTCTAGGAGTGATAAGGACTATGTAGGGTGGTAATAAAGGTTGTGTGGGGCAGTGATAAAGTAATATGGGTTGTTAAGGGTAGCAATAAGGGCTCTGTAGTAGTGAGGGTTGTGTAGGGTTGTAATATGGGCTTGCAGGGTAGTAATAAGGACTTGCAGGGTAGTAATAAGGACTTGCAGGGTAGTAATAAGGGCTTGCAGGGTAGTAATAAAGGTTTGTAGGAGCGAGACAGTACCATCGCTACTTCATAACGTTGTATAGATAAAAACAGTAATAGTTAAAAAAAGTCCAAGTCTGGGAAAGTGTCTCAAGGAAGATTTTAACGTAGTGCAGCGTCAAAATACCATAAAGCAACATCGTGACGTCGCACAAATTGGAACAGTAGAAGTAAACAACAAGTCCAAGGCGCCGTGATGTCTGGGAAAGTGTCTCAAGGAAAACTAACGTCGTGGCTCAACCAAAGTTTACAAACACACCGGATAGATAACGTCGTTTCTCAGACTTTCTCCTCGACTAATTCCTTCCTTCCAGCGTCTCCGTGATAATAATGTGAGCTTAGAGTCGATAACATCCTGGTATCACACTTATTTTATCGTGGTTATAATGCTTAATCCAATAATATTTACCCTGAGCTTGATTAAAAGAAGAGATAAGAAGTCAAACAGTACCGATATATGGTTGGGTTTCGGGTCCACTCTTATGTACCCCTTTGTGTAGGTATTTAGGGAAGGTATGCTACTCCACGTGAAATATAAACAAGTGTTGCTAAATGCTGCTGGCTAAAGTTTACATGCAGAGTATAATATCAAATGCCAGTCACTTAACTTTTTCAGTGATAAATATTTAGAGTTCCAGGTGTTTGTATTGCTTGTGTTGCCTAAAACTGGCCCTGGAATTTACATAATGACGCCAGACAGTATTTAAACTTGCCTAGGTGTGCGCGTGCCTTTAAATTAGCCTAATTATATACACAAAAGAAGAGAGAGAGAGAGAGAGAGAGAGAGAGAGAGAGAGAGAGAGAGAGAGAGTATGAGCGAACAATGTGTCGAGTGGGTGACAGTCAGTTCGGGCTTTCGGTAAATCTCACGTTACAAGTGTGAATCAGTAGCGTGACTCCCTGCATTGTATGAGGATGAAGAGTGAAGAAGTGTCATGCTGAGGAGATAAGAAGATGCAGGTGGAGGTTGCGGGAGACGAGGAAGCAGTGGTGGAAGAGAGATGGGGAGGAGGTAGAGAGAAGTGAGGATTATGGAAGTGGATGAGAGAGAAGATAAAATGTGGAGTGATGCTACTGGGAGAGAGAAGAGGATGTGGAAGAGGGAGATGAGGAAGTAGCAGTAGAAGAGAGATGAGGAGGAGGAGGTAGAGAGAGGGGAAGAGGTGCATGGTGGAGTGAGGTGAGGTGGTATAGTGGTGGTGGTGGAGGGAGATGGAAGATGGAGGTGCCTTGTTACGGGAGAGGAGGAGGTAATGGAAGTGAGATTGGTGGTGTTGTGAGGAAGAGGTGGTGGTGGTGGTGGTGGAGGATGGAGATAGATGAATGTGTCTCGTTTATGGAAGGGGATGGGAGGTAAAGGTGAGGTAATGGAGGTGAATTTAGTGGTGGAGTGAAAAGAGGAAAAGGAAGAGGTAGTAGAGACGAGGTAGATGAGGGAGAGATTGAGGTAGACGATGCAGTGTAGCTCCAGAGAGGTTTTGATACTAAGGAAGTTGAAGAAGAGTTGATGGAGTTGAAGTTAGTGGTGGTGTGAGTTAGAGGAAAAGAGGAAGAGGTAGTGGAGAGACGAGGTAGATGAGGGAGAGATTGAGGTAGACGATCCAGTGTAGCTCCAGAGAGGTTGTGATACGAAAGAAGGTGAAGAAGAGTTGATGGAGTTGAAGTTAGTGGTGGTGTGAGTTAGAGGAAAAGAGGAAGAGTTAGTAGAGACGAGGTAGATGAGGGAGAGACTGAGGTAGACGATCCAGTGTAGCTCCAGAGAGGTTTTGACACGAAAGAAGTTGAAGAAGAGTTGATGGAGGTGAAGTTAGAGGTTGTGTTTAGTTAGAAGAAAAGAGGAAGAGGTAGTGGAGACGAGGCAGATGGGGGAGAGATTGAGGTAGACGATCCAGTGTAGCTCCAGAGAGGTTTTGATACGAAAGAAGTTGAAGAAGAGTTGACGGAGTTGAAGTTAGAGGTAGTGTGTAGTTAGAAGAAGAGAGGAAGAGGTGGTGGAGACGAGCTCGTGAAGGGAGACTGAGTTAAACCATTTAGTACCGCTCCGGAGATGAAGGAAGTAGAACAACAACAAAAAAAAAAAAAAGAAAAAAAAAAAAGAAACAGTACACACAGAAACGACATACTATCCATTTTAACCTAAGACGAGTGGGCGAGACGGGAAGAAGGAGACTAGGAGGAGGAGGAAGAGGACTGAGGTGAAGGATGGGGGGGTGGGGGTGAGGGGTTGATGATGTAATAACAGACCAGCAAAGCGAAGAGAAGGGAGGGAAGGGAAGTGTGTGGGAGGGAGGCGGGAGGGGATAATGGGATGGGGATTAGGATGGGACTTCTTTGGGGAAGGGGGAAGCGTCGCGTGGGCAGCTCGGACCAGGACAAGAATAGAGGTAAAGATGAAGGGCTGTATATTATTAGATGGTTCTGACTCCTTCCTACATCAAGTATTTCCAAAGGTTAAGACAGAGACAGGCTGGGAAGAGTGTATCAAGACACCACGAATGGGTGAGATGGACTGGAGGAGCTTCAATAATGCATACGACGAGCCAGGGAGGAGAGGTGAGAAGGGTGCAAGGGTGTTATGCTGTCTGAGGCTCTGGGTATTGATAGAGTGAAGAAGAAGAAGAAGAGGAAGAACCATGCGGGGGGTGAGGCAGGACAAGGGTGAGATAGAGTAGGTTCAATAATGCATAAGACAGGTTAGCGAGAAGGGTATGAAGTAGGAGCGGGCAGGGTACAAGGGTAGGGAAGTGGGGCGTGGTGAGGAGTCTGGGGATTGATAGGTTACGACGGGACAAAGAGGAAGACGGGGCGAGGTAGACGGGGGGACAGACGGGGCGGGAGCAGAGAGGGGAAGGGACAGTATACAAGACGGGGGTGGGGTCAAACCGGGGCATGGAGTACGTTGTGAGATAGGAACGGGGCGAATCGGGTCAGTGATGGGAAGGGGATGTGTTGGGGCTCAGGAGGGGGCAGTAACAAGACGGGGGAAGGGGGAGGTGGGGCAGAACAGAACGGGGCGGGGCGGGGTGGGGTCAATCGGGGCAGAGAAGGAAGGGGTTAGTAATTGGACGAGGCTGAAAGGAAGGATCAATTCGGGGCAGTGTTGGGGGTCAGGAAGGGGCAGTAACATATTGGGAAATGAAGGGGCAGAACAGAACGGGGCGGGGTGGTGTCAGTGATGGGATGTTGCTGAAGGGAACGATTCAGGGCAATGTTGGGGACGGGACAGCGACTATACAAGGAAGGGGTAGGATGGGCAGAATAGAGAGGAGCTTGGCGGGCCGGGGCATATCTTACCAACGAGCACGATGGGAGCCTTGGGGCAGTGTTGGTGGAGCTCCGGAAGCCACTTGGAGGAGACGTTCTCGAAGCTGGCGCGGTTGTCGAGGGCGAAGCAGACGATGAACACGTGAGTCTGAGGAGGAAGAGGAGACGGGAATGAGAGGAGAGGTTAGGAGAGGGGGAAGAGAGGGGGGATTAGATTAGAGATTAGAAGAGGAGGAAAAGACGGAGCGAGAGAGGAATTTATGAGACGGGGAGAGGGATGAGGAGGAGGGGTTAGGAGGGGGAAGGGGAGGAAGAAGAAGGGAATGAGAGGAGAGGTTAGATGAGAGTGTGAAAGTTGAAGAGGGGCATGGTGTTGAAGGGGAGGTGGTCAGGGAGGTAGATGGTGGGGAAAGAGGAGGAAGAGGGGAAGAGAGGGAGAGGAAAGGGGAACAGAGAGGGAGATCAGGGGATTGGGAAGGTATTATTTTCATTGTTGCTATTTTTTATCTTTTAACTAATTCACTAATGTCAAAAGCAGGCTAACATTTCAAAACCATGAATACAACTCTCTCTCTCTCTCTCTCTCTCTCTGTTCATCATAATCATCATCATCATTATCACCACACATCTCTCCCTTGTCACTGCATCTATACTTTCTCTCCCTCCCTCCTTTCCTTTCTTCCTTTCCTCCCTTTTGCACATCTTCCTCCATCGCCCTCCTCCCCCCTCCCACCTCTCTCGGGCGTCGTGCATTTTTGCCTGTTTTTGTTATTTCCATCGGGAATCAATAGTTGTGTGCCCTACCCCCTTCCCTCCTCAGTCCCCCATCTCTTGCCTCTCAAACGGGCACCTGCATTCACCTGTCAATCTCTACCTGTCACTCCTTACCTGTCACTTCTTGCCTCACCTCCCACCACCTGTCTAACACCTGTCAACTCACCACTCACCTCCAGTTGTTTACCTTCTATTCTGTCTATGTAATGTTTCTCGTTCATTTTTCTTCTCGCTGGTATTATCTCAAGTTCAATGGGGTCGCTGTTGTGTGCAAATCTCCTCCACTGTGCGCTGTTTTGTACTCTCTCGAAATGTATACATGACTGAGTGCCTGGAATCGAACCCGGGTCTTCAGAATAGGGAAGATTTGTCACTTGTTCATTACACTGGTTTATTGTAACTTGCTGATTTGTGATATTTGTTGCTTGATATTTTTGTTAGTTCACTGTAAACACTAATGCCTACCCTCTCTGTTTTCTGTCTATTCCTCCTGCGTTCTAATAACCTGCCACTCTATAACATAAGAACATAAGAACGTAGGAGTCTGCAAGAGGCCGGTAGGTCTGTACGAGGCAGCTCCTTTGAACCTAAGCTCCCGTGAATCTAACCCCACCTAATATCGCTGTCCATGAATTTATCTAATCTATTTTTGAATGTGACAATTGACCTAATCTACCAAGAAACCTAATGTAACCTATTATATAGAAGCGTAACCGAACATACCATAACTTCGTGTAAAGAGGAATCTACCCCAGCATGACATACCGTTATATATAGAAAATTAACCTAACCTAACCAGTCCTGAACTTGTATACAGAGACAATGCCCCCTCCCCCCTCCCCCCTTTCCCTCGTTCACGTAATCAGTGCAAAAGTAAAAGGGGACAAGGTAAAAATAAAAAAAATGTTATCTGATGCAGCGAGGGAAAAAAATGTGGTCTATGGCATATAATTTTTTTCCCCTCTCGTTCATTAAATCTGCGCAGTTTAAATTCTCTCTCTCTCTCTCTCTCTCTCTCTCTCTCTCTCTCTTGTAGATACTTTTTTTTTCCCTCGTTCACTAAATCTGCGCTGTTTAAATTCTCTCTCTCTCTCTCTCTCTCTCTCTCTCTCTCTCTCTCTCTCTCTCTCTCTCTCTCTCTCTCTCTCTCTCTCTCTCTCTCTCATCATTTTTTTCTTTCTCGTTCCCTTCTACGTCAATATTTCCTTCATTTCTTGTTTCCATTTCTCTCTCTCTCTCTCTCTCTCTCTCTCTCTCTCTCTCAGCATAAAAAAAGCAAAAAAATAATAATAATAATGACCCTGATGCAGCTCAAAAGAAGAAAAAAAAAAATAGCGAAAAAAAAAGGCCTGTTGTGATTTACGGATGTTTGCACGCCATTTGTTTGTCCTTCCGCCCGGCTGACGCTGGCGGTGTTTAAACCAGGGCCATTTACCCACATTTAAATGGCCTTGGTTTAATCTTGTATGCAACGTGTTATGTTCCAGTTTCCTCGGTTTTATGTTTTTTTTTTTATTTACTTTTTTTTTTTTTCGCTGCGCACAAATGGAGGGAAACGGGTTAGTAAGGGTTTAAAGGAGATGAGAGAGAGAGAGAGAGAGAGAGAGAGAGAGAGAGAGAGAGAGAGAGAGAGAGAGAGAGAGAGAGAGAGAGAGAGAGAGAGAGAGAGAGAGATAAATATAGAAAAAAAAATATCGAGAGAGAGAGAGAGAGAGAGAGAGAGAGAGAGAGAGAGAGAGAGAGAGAGAGAGAGAATAAATATAAAAAAATGAAATTATTGACGTAGGAGGGAGCGAGAAACAAAAAATGATGTATGAGAGAGAGAGAGAGAGAGAGAGAGAGAGAGAGAGAGAGAGAAGTATATATATATGAGATGCAGTTTCATCCGGCTTTACCAATCTTCGTAATCTCATTAATTGATGACGATGACCCCTGGGAACTCTCTCTCTCTCTCTCTCTGATATACTCACTCGTTATTAAAATATATCGTCTTCTATTTAAATTTACAACTCTCTCTCTCTCTCTCTCTCTCTCTCTCTCTCTCTCTCTCTCATGCTTGACCTTTAATGCATATGAGCTTTGTTAAACACTGATTTTTTTCCCCTATTTTTCGTTTCCTTTTTCCTCCCTTTTTATATTTTTCTTTTAATCACCTTATTTTCCCTCTCTTTTTAACACACACACACACACACACACACACACACACACACACACACACACACACACACACACACACACAGCAAATGAAGGAAAGGCTGGATTAATGTAGATATGGAGACGGGACTATTAGAACTTAGCTCGGGCCCGGTAGACTACAAATAGGTAAATACACACATACACACACACACACACACACACACACACACACACACACAGACACTCACCCCGGGGTAGGACAAGGGCCTGAGCCTCTCGTACTCCTCCTGTCCGGCCGTGTCCCAGAGCATGAGGGAGTAGGAGAGCCCGTCCACCTCGTGCTTGCCGGCATAGTTATCGAACACGGTGGGCACGTATTCCTGTAGGGGCGAGAAAGGAGAGAGTATGATTAGTAAGGTAGAAAGACGTTGTATTGTCCTGGGTTCGTTGCGTTAAGGAATGACAAGTTTTACGTCCCAGTACAAAGGGATAGGAACGAATCTTAGGCGTCGAATAAGGGGGGACGGATAAAAAGAGAAATAAGTGTTGTACAGTCTTGAGTTGTCGAAAGATTAGGGGCGGTAAGGACGGTATAAACAGACTAATAAGGGTTGTAGTGGCTTAAAATTGTAATGTTAATCTTTCCGTACAGGAGTGAAGAGACTGTATATGCGCTTCTGTAAACAGGGAAAGAAACGAGTGAACAGTTAATTAATAGACTGATATGAGTTGCAGTGGCTTAAAATTGTAATGTTAATCTTTCCGTACAGGAGTGAAGAGATTGTATATGCGCTTCTGTAAACAGGGAAAGAAGAAAGTAAACGGTACATTGTTTGCTGAACGGATAGGGGTTGTCAAAAGGGAAGGGAGAGGATGACAAGTTGACTGATAGAGACTGTAGTGGTTTTGAACTGCCGTGTTGACCTGTTCTTATCCGGAGTGAAGGAGGAAGAGAAAAGAGCAAGAGATAGCCGTCGAATCCTATCAGCCATTACACTCATAGCGATGAAAAAGAGAGAGAAAAATCCTTATTAGTCTCAAAAGAATTCTCGCTCCTTTGGTTAGTTATGTTAATACCCCCTTTGTCCCTGTCTCTCTCCCTCTCTTTTAACTCCCTTCTTCATTTTATGTCTGTCTGTCTGGTTCCCCATACAATAAACCTCAAAAAGATGTCTCAGTTTTTCCAAATTCCTCCTACATCAAATACACTTGCCAAAAAACATGAAAAAATTGTGCGCGATCACCCCATCTTACGGTACCTCTTTCATTGCCTGGGTGGGGGAAAGGGAAGGGCCGGGGTGAACGAGCGCTGAGGGATGGGCCTGTATTGGTTTTGAAAGGGCTGAGGGAGGGAAGGAAGGAAGGGATGTTAAATAGTGATAGTGCTGGTAATGGCTTGAGTTTAAAGTGATTCTGTTCCTGTGTAGCAAGCGAGGAGAGAAGAGTGAAAGAGAGTAGTAGTAGTAGTAGTAGTAGTAGGAGGAGGAGGAGGAGGAGGAGAGGAGAGGAACAAATACTTTTCATGTTGTAAAAGGCTAAAAAAAAACAACGAAGAAAGCTTAGAAAAAAAAAAAGGTTCTCTCTCTCTAGTGGACCTGTCAAAGAGGCAGACGAGGGGAAGCAGAAGGCAGGAGGAACGCTGTGCTTGAGCAGGGGCGTGTGCTTCAAGCCTCACCCTCCTGCCGCGGGCCATGACGAGAGGGGAAGGGAAGAGAGGGAGGGAAAAAGGAAGGAGTTACTCTTATCCCGATCTTCGGTATAAAGGGAAAGAGAGAGGAAGGGGGAAAATAATGGAGTCTTGAGTTGTCGTAAATACATAGAAGGGAGAGTAAAGAAAGGTATGGAAGGAAAAGAGAGAGAGGGAAAAATTGTCTCGTATATATAGAAAGAAATGAGAATATAAAAAAAACGTAAGAGAGAGAGAGAGAGAGAGAGAGAGAGAGAGAGAGAGAGAGAGAGAGAGAGAGAGAGAGAGAGAGAGAGAGGAAAAAGTCGTTATTTCTTGTGTATTATATAGTAATGAGAAAAAAAGAAGGATAATTTTGATCTTTTATTTACTTTTTTCATCGACGTATTGTGAAAAGAGGGAATGAGAGATATGAAAAAAAGTCTCAATGTTGCTGTCCTTGTAATCTTCTATCACTAATTCTCACGCTGATGTTAATGCTCCTCGTATGTTTCTCTTTTTTCTTTCTCTTTGATCTTTTATTTGCTTTTATTTATTGTGAAGAGAGTGAATGAGAAAAAAAGAAAAAAAAAAGGTCAGTGTTGCTTTCCTTGTTATCTTCTATCACTAATTCTCACGCTGATGTTAATGCTCCTCGTATGTTTCTCTTTTCTATTTCTCTTTGATCTTTTATTTGCTTTTATTTATTGTGAATGAGAAAAAAGGAAAAAAAAAGGTCAGTGTTGCTTTCCTTGTAATCTTCTATCACTAATTCTCACGCTGATGTCATTGCTACTCGTATATACAAAGAAGTGAGGATATAAAGAAAGGTAGGTAAGTTTAATCTATATTTGAGTTTATATTTAAATTCAGCGAAGGACGGAGTGACAGGAAGGGAAACAAGGCGTACTGTTGCTTTCATTGCTAATCCTCCATCACTAATTCTCACGCTGATCTCATTGCTACTCGTATATACATAGCAGTGAGGATATAAAGAAAGGTAGGAGAAGTTTAATCTATATTTGAGTTTATGTTTAAATTCAGCGAAGGACGGAGTGACAGGATGGAAAACAGGGCGTACTGTCGCTCTCATTGCAAATCTTCCATCACTAATTCTCACGCTGATGTCATTGCTAACTTAGAAGTGAGTATATAAGGAAAGGAGGGAAACGTTTAATCTATTTTCGAGTTAGTTTAAATACTGTGAAGCAGGGACGGAGAGGACGGAAAAAACAAGCTCTATGTCGCTCTCCTTGCTATCTCCTACTAACTGTAACGTTTCTCGTACATATAGATAAAAAATGACTAGGAAAAATGAGATAAAAACTGCCATCTTTATTTTTAGTGCATTTCTTGCGAGGAGAGGAAACGAGAAGAAGAAAAACAAACTTGAGTCACCTCCTTTGTTTTTACAGCGGAGGAAGCTTAGAAAAATAAATAAATGGCTGATAATAAATGAATAAATGAAAACGAAAAAATCCACTACAAAAAAATCTTTCCCTATTTTCCTCTATTATCATCTCTTTTTCTTTCACGCCATCTACTCTGCGTGTGGCCTCGGTGCTCATCTCCGTGACATTAGCTCTCAGGAGACTACTACCCGGTATTGTACAGAACTGCACTTTTAGCTATGAAAACGAAAAAGTCCACTACAAAAAACAAAAAAAATCTTTCCCTATTTTCCTCTATTATCATCTCTTTTTCTTTCACGCTATCTACTCTGCGTGTGGCCTTGGTGCTCATCTCCGTAACATTAGCTCTCATGAGACTACTACCCGGTATTGTACAGAACTGCACTTTTAGCTTTCTTCATGTTTTTAGCCTATTACAACATTAATAGTATTTGTCCTTGTCTTAGATATTCTTTTCTCTCTTCAGTCATTTTCACAACTGTAGGTATATGGTTAGCGAGCAAGAATTTAAGTCCACGTCAATCTCTTCAATTTTCGGCCTTTTCTACGGGGTTACTAATCGGACAGCACATGCATTTTCGCTCTTTCTACAAACCTCTTTCACTTTCCTTTCCTCTCCCTTCTGCGCCCTCACTGCATGTAAGACTTTCTACTCAAGCTTATTCTATGCTGTCCAAATGCAAGATCAGTTTCATGTATAGAAGACGAGAAAACAAAGAATAAGGAAAGAGCAAGAGCACGAGGAGGAGGAGGAGGAGGAAGAAGAGGAGGAGGAGGAGGAAGAGGAGGAGGAGGAAGGATAATTAGTCCAGAACACGTACTGGCTTATATATTTAAACAGTTTTACTCGTGAAAGAGATGGCCGCTGGTGTCGCCTTCGAGAGAGAGAGAGAGAGAGAGAGAGAGAGAGAGAGAGAGAGAGAGAGAAAACCGTATGGAAACAAGAAAAGGAGGAAAAACATGGCGTGGGAGGAAGTGAGAGAAGCAAATATTAATGAGAGAGAGAGAGAGAGAGAGAGAGAGAGAGAGAGAGAGAGAGAGAACCGTATGCAAACAAGAAAAGGAGGAAATTCATGGCGTGGGAGAAAATGAGAGAAGCAAATATTAATGAGAGAGAGAGAGAGAGAGAGAGACGTGAGGCTGCAAGGTCTCACACTATTGCGTTTCTTTGACGACGTTTGCATTTGCTTAACGTTCCTGCTGACTCTTGGTTTTTTAAGATGCTGCGTGTGTGTGTGTGTGTGTGTGTGTATGTAGGTTGGTTGGTCACTCTCTTGTGTTGTCTGCTTATTACTTGCTGAAGCCTGCTGTCTCTCTCTCTCTCTCTCTCTCATGTATTCCTCCTTATACAGATTTATAATTTTTTTCCACTTTTTTCTTTCTTTATTCTCTCTCTTTCTCTTTATATAGATTTATCCTCATTTTTTTGGATTCTAATCTCTCTCTCTCTCTCTCTCTCTCTAATGAATTCCTCCTTATACAGATTTATCATTTTTTCCACTTTTTTCTTTCTTTATTCTCTATTTCTCTTTATATAGATTTATCCTCATTTTTTTCCATTCTAATCTCTCTCTCTCTCTCTCTCTCTCTCTCTCTCTCTCTCTCTCTCTCTCCCTAATGAATGGAGTGAGCCAGGTGAAGTATAGGCCAGGTGGGAAGTATATTTTTAAACAACTTCTATATCTATTTTTTTTTTATCTTTGTTGGTATTATATATTTTTTTGTTTATTTATTTGCTTGGTTATTAATTTCTTCTTTGTTCGTTATTTCTGTTATTATTTTTCCTTCTTTCTGCGTATGTCTTATTTTTTCCCATTTTGTTCTACGTTTTTTTTTCTTTTCGTTTCTGTTTAATGAGCAAATAATTAGGAGAAGTAAGGAAGAAAAGAAAAACGAAAAATAATAGATGAGAGAGAGTGAAGAAACTAAGGCAGAGGAGAGGAAAGCAAAGAAATAAAGAAGAACCAGAACCAAGAAAATCAGAAGACGAACAGAATGAAGAAGAAGAAGAAGAAGAAGAAGAAGAAGATGAACGGGATGAAAAAGAAAACGAAAAGGATGAAGACGAAGAAGCAGAAGACTAAGAAGAAGAAGAAAGAAGAAGAAGAAGAAGAAGAAGAATTACAAGAACAAGGAGAACGAAGAATTACAAGAACAATAAGGAAAAGACGAGGAGGATAAAGACGAAGAAGAAGAAGAAGAAAAAGAAGAAAAAGAAGAATCACAAGAACAAGGAGAATGAAGAATTACGAGAACAACAAGAAAAAGAAGAAGAACAACTACAAAAACAAGGCGAACGAAGAATTACAAGAACAACAAGAAAAAAACAAAGAGGAAAAAAAAGAAGCAGAAGAAGAACACGAAAAGGATGATGAAGAAGACGAGGAAGCAGAAGACGAAGGAAGAGAAGAACCATTCGTGAAAACATTAACAAAGGTCTGCAGCCATGGAGTCGGTCTGCAAGAATAATAATTGGTGGATATAATTTTCCGGACTGGCTGCGTTTATCAAGAGAGTCCAGGAGGGAGGGAGGGAGGGAGAAGCAAAGATAGAGGGAGGGAGGGAAAGGAAGGAACATGGAGGCAGAGGGTAAAGGAGGAGGAGAAGAAAGGAGAGCAAGCGGGACTTAGAGAGAAAAGGGAGGGAAAAAATAAAGGGGAGGGAAGAGGAGGGAGAGTGAGGGAGGCTGAGAGTGAGGAGAGAAGGGGGAAAAAGAGGAAAGGGAGGAGGATGGAGAGTGAGGGGAGGGAGGGGGGATAAGAGAGAGAAGAAGAGAGAGGAAGGGAGGGAAAAAGGTAGATAAAGAAAAGGGAAGAAATGGAGAGAAGGAATGGTAAATAAAGGGAAGGAGATAAGAGAGGAAAGATGGAGCAGAGAGAGAGAGAGAGAGAGAGAGAGAGAGATGGAGGAGGGAGGAGAGGGAAGAGGAAGGAAGGTGAATGCACAGAAGACCAAGATGAGGAAGAAAACGTGACAAGGAGAAAGAAGAGGAGGAGGAGGAAGAGGAGGAGGAGGAAAAGGAGGAGGAGGAGGAGGAGGATACCAGACAGGTGGGAAACATGAAGCAAAAAAAAAAAAAAAAAAAAGTTAACCACTAAAAATCATAAAAGGGTGCGATCTTCTCCTCCTCCTCCTCCTCCTCCTCCTCTTCCTCCTCATCCTCCGTGGCAGCCTTGAACTCCAGTAACTTAGGTTTTATTAAGTGAGATTAAAGTCATTAACATTTTGTGGAGCGTGTGAGAAGCGAAAAAGTGGGGAGGAGGAGGAGGAGGAGGAGGAGGAGGAGGAGGAGGAGGAGGTGGAGGTGGAAGAAAGAGAGCGAAGAAGGGGAAGATAAATGATAGTAATTTTAGAAGGATCAGACTTATTTTTATCATTATTATTATTATTATTATTATTATTATTATTATTATTATTATTATTATTGTTATTATTAGTGTTATTATTATTATTGTTGTTGTTGAGGAAGAGGAAGAAGCTTATTGTAATGCTCTCTCTCTCTCTCTCTCTCTCTCTCTCTCTCTCTCTCTCTCTCTCATCCATTCAGACAGACAAACAGAGCCAGAAAGGTAAACAAACAGACAGGGAAGACAGACAGACACTTACAAAAACAGACAGACAGACAGACAGACAAAATAGAAAGATAACTTGAAGAAACATTCGAATTTCTTTATTTTTTATTTTTTTTACCTGTAATTTAACCACCTTAATTGTCTTTCCGCAGGTACGTACACCCGTGAGAACCTTCGGACACCTGCATCAGAGGAGGAGGAGGAGGAGGAGGCGGAGGAGGAGGAGGAGGAGGAGGAGGAGGAGGAGGAGAAAGAAGGTCTCACGCATCACTGTCTTTCTCTTTTTCCTTTTCCTCCTCCTTTCCTCTTCCTCTTCCTCCGTCCACTCACGTAATTTCTTCATCTTCCTCCTCCTCTTCCTCTTCCTCACCTGCACAACACACATGCATCTCTTCCTCCTCCTCCTCTTCCTCCTCTTTCCCCTCGCATACTTAACTCTTACTCCATCATCTTCCTCCTCCTTTCTCTCTCTCCTTTCTCTTCCTCTCTTCCCCCACACACCCTTCTTCCTCCCCTCTCTCCTCTCTGCTCCTCTTTCATCTCCTTCCCCTCTCCTCTTCTTCTTCTCTCTCCTCCCCTTCTTCCTTTCACACCCCTTTCCCCTTCTTTCCTCCCCTCCTCTTACTCCTCTTCCCTACTTTTCCTCCTTATCTCTCCCCTTTCTCCTCCTCCTCCCTTTCCCCTTTTTCTACACATCCCTTTCCCCTTCTTTCCTCTCCTCCTTCTCTTTCCCAAACACTTTTCTCTTACTTCTCTTCCCTAGTTTTCCTCCTTTCCTCTCCTCTTCTTCCCCTTTTCAACACATCCCTTTCCTCTCCACCATAACCTCTTGCTCCTCTCCTCTCTCTCTCTCTCGCCTCCTCCCCTTCACACACCTACCTCAGGGAACTCCCCGCTGGTGTAGGAGATGAGGAGGCACGTCTTGCCAACCGTGCCGTCCCCGACCACCGTCACCTTGAGGGGCCGCTGGTGCTTCTTTTCGTTCTCCTCCCCCATCTTGCCCTCTCCTGCCACGGTGGCGATCTTCTGTTTACCGGCCTGCTGGGTCCTCGGCGCCGCCTCCTTCTGCGTGCTGCGTGATCTTTCTTTTTCTCCTCCTCCTGCTGCTTCTTCTTCTGCTTCCTCCTGCTGCCTCTTCTGTTTCTCCTCGCGTCCTGGAATGGTAAGTGTGAATGTGAGTTTTCTTGTTTTTGTTCGTTTCTGCTTTTTTTATTTTTTAGGTGAGTTTTTATTTATTCATCTCTCAATTCGGTTTTTTTATTGTTGTTGTTTTATTATCTCCGTTTATCTCTGTAGCCCCTGTCATCAGCATCGGCGGCAGGGTACTGCACGGACGAATGTTTGTCGCCAAATAGCGAAACGGAGAAGTAAAATGTTAAAAGGAAGGCGTGTGTGTGTGTGGGTGTGGGTGTGGGGGGTGTGGGGGGGGGTTAGTGACGTGGGCAGACAGGAAGTGCGGTGCTTTGGTGTGGTTCGGCTGCTCGATGTTTACAGATTAAGTGGTTATTCGTTTTGTGATGATAGTGATGACTACTCCGTACTGAGTCTGTTTGGTGTGTGCTGATGGCGACGCTAGGCTGCTTTCTATCCATCTATCTATCTGTCTATCCATCTATTTTTCTATACTGTTTGTTGAAGGCTCACGATTTTTTCTTATTTCGTGTAATTTTGGGTAGGAGGAGGAGGAGGACACATACTTATTTTCGTAAGTGGTATTTCACTCACTCACTCACTCTCTTAGACAGTCAATCGGTCAGTCAGTCAGTCACTCACGCAGTCAACCAATCATTTAGCCAAGTCACGCACTTTGTTGACTGTGTACCTGCTTAAGCTGACACACACACACACACACACACACAGCGACGTGACTTCACACACCACTTCCACGGACTCTCTCTCTCTCTCTCTCTCTCTCTCTCTCTCTCTCTCTCTAATGATTATGGTAAAAGAAGAAAAGAAAGAAAAAAAGAGTAGAATAAGAAATGAAAGAAAGAGAGGAAGAAAATAGAGGAAGAAATGAAGACGGAAAAATGAAAGAGTAGAAGAAAATTTAATGAAGGAGGAAAAAAAAAAAACGAAGAAAAACGAAGGTGAAATTTATCCTTAAGTAAGTTCACCAACGCACGTAATAACGAACACCTGCGCAAAAAAAAGAAAAAAAATAGAAAATTTAATGGAGGAAAAAAAAAATGAAGATAAACTAAGGTGAAATATGTCATTGAGAAGAGGGTGAATTAGGTTCGTGTACAAAAAGAAGAAAAAAAAAGAAAAGTAGAAGAAAAATAAATAAAGAAGCAAAAATAAATAAATAAATAAAATAAAATAAAACAAATAATGAACCGAAGTAGAACGAAGGTGAACTATTTCGTTAAGTAAGTCAGCACACCAACGCACGTAACGAACACACACACACACACACACACACACACACACACACACACACACACACACCTGGCGTCATACCTGCGTCACTTCCTTCCTTCCTTCATTCCTTCCCAGACCATGAAGAGATTACAGGTATATCATCACTATCATCATCATCGTCATCATCATCGTCATCAACATCGTCGTCATTGATATTACTGCTGTTATTTGTTCCGGGTTATTTGATGTTTTATTGCTATTTGTTTATTTATTTTTTCTTATGTTTGGTGTTGAATTCTTTGGAAGACGGAATGTAGAAGGAAATGAATATATAAAGGGGGGGAGGAAGAAGATAAGGGATGACGTAAGAGATGGTGATGGAAGAGTAGGAGGAGGAGGAGGAGGAGGAAGAGGAGGATCAGTAGGACGAAGCAGAAAAGAAGAAAAAAATTATATATACACTGAATGAAAGAAAAAATAAGAATAAGCAGAATAAGAATACAAAAGAGAAGAAGGAAAAAAGTCAAATGAGGATGAAAGAAAGAAAGAAAAAAATAAGTATGACTACCGCTAAGTTGACATCATGAATCACAAGCACAATCACTTTTTTTTTTACTCTTTCAAAAGCTTGTATTATTCCTCCCCTAACCCTCCCTCTCCCCTCTCCTCCCTCCCCCCTTCTGATCTCTCTCTCCCTCCTCTGACCCTCTCCCCCTTCTTTTCCTTCCCCTCTACTCCCCTCACCCCTTCTAGTTCTCTCCCCAACCTCTATCCCCCCTTGACATCTCCCCATCCTCTTCCTTCCCCTCTGGTCCCCTCACCCCTCTAGTTCTCCCCCCTTCCTCTGCCCCCCCCTTTCCTTCTCCTCCCTTGACCTCTCCCCCTTCTTCCTCTGATCTCTCTCCCCCTCCTCTGACCCTCTCCCCCTTCTCTGCCCTTCCCTCTGCTGCCCTCACCCCTCTCGTTCTCCCCCCTTTCCTTCTCCTCCCTTGACCTCTCCCCCTCCTTCCTCTGATGTCTCTCCCCTTCCTCTAAACCACCCCCCTTCTTTACCCTCCCCTCTCTTCCCCCTCCTCTACCCTCCCTCACCCCTCCAGTTCTTCCCTTCCTCTGACACCCCTTTCCCTCTCCCCTCATTCCTCTGGTCTCTGCCCCTCCCCCTCCTTCCTCTGATTTTGACCCCCTCCATTGCCTGATCTCTACCCTCTGCCCCCTCCTCCTCCCCCTCAAGTTTTGCTCAGTCTTTGTCACGTTCACGAGTTCAATATTTGTATTTTAACGATTTTTTGTGTTAATCTCTTTTCAGCGATATATATTTTATACTCTGTTATTTGTATTTCTTCTTGTTCTTCTTCGTTTTCTTTACTTCTTCTTCTTCTTCTTAATTACCTTTCTCTCCCTCTTCCTTTTCTTGTATTATTATTATTATTATTATTATTATTATTATTATTATTATTTCTAACGAGATTAATTAATGAATCGTGAGTTGAGTCACGTTGGCGAGACTCCAGGCGGCTGCTGCGTCATGAACACACACACACACACACACACACACACGATCAGAAACAGCAATGAAGGCAGCTTTAAACACACACACACACACACACACACACACACACACACACACACACACACACACACACACACACACACACACACACACACACACACACACGTCACAGGTAGAACAACATTTTTTTCTCTCATTAATGTTTCACGGAAGAGTTTTAACGATAATTTACTTTGCCAGAGTTTGTTTGTTTTAGTTTTTTTTTTCTTTTTTTTTATATATTTCCTTCCGTGTTTTAATTCACCTTGTTAATATTTTTGCTTGTTTTCTTTCTTCTTTTTCTTTTCACTTAATCTAATATCTTCCTCCTCCTCTTCCTCCTCCTCCTCCTCCTCCTCCTCCTCCTCCTCATCTTCAGTTCTCTTCTCTCTCTTTCACTCTCTTTCTTCGATTCCTCTCATCTCTTCCTTTTTTCCTCCATTCTTTTTCTTCTTATCTCCAGTCCAGATCCGGCTTCTCTCTCTCTCTCTCTCTCTCTCTCTCTCTCTCTCTCTCTCTCTCTCTCTCTCTCTCTCTCTCTCTCTCTCTCTCTCTCTTTTGTCACGGTCCGCCTCTGTTCTTTCATCTTTTTTTTTTCTTTTTTTCTCTTTTCTTCGGTTGGCTTTTCTATTCCTTTCACCTTAACTCCTTTCTTCTTCTTTATTTATTTATTCCTTCTTTTATCTATTATCCGTGTTCCGTTCTTCCTTCTTCCTCTTTCTCCTTCCTCTTCCCTCCAATTCTTTCTTCCTGTCAGGCACACACCGTCTCTCTCTTACACACACACACACACACACACACACACACACACACACACATGTACCCCTCACTGTCTCCCTCCCCTTTCCCTCCCTTCCCTTCCACCCCTTCCCTTACCTTCCTTCCCCTTCCTCCTCCTCCCCTTCTTCCACCACTCCCCTGTCAAGTCCACACACACATCCCCCTGTCTCTTCCCCTTCCTCCCCTGTTTATACCACGCTGTAATACCCCTTCCTCCTCCCCCTCCTCCCCTCCCTCCCCTTCCCTGCAATCACAATCACTTCCTTCCCCAGCCCTTCCCCTCCCTTCCCCTCCCTTCCCTTCCCCTTTAAATAGTCTACATCTCCTCATCCCCCTTAATTGAGTTTATTTATTTATTTATTGTGTGATTAGTCTGTGTTTTATCTCATTAATATTCTGGTTAGTGTTTTTTTGTTTGGTTTATGTTTATTATTTTGTATTGGGGTGTTTGTGTGTATGTATGCATTATTTAATTGGAAAAATATTGATGGTATACAGACAATATTGATGGTACAGAAGAGGAGAAAGAAGGAGAGAAAGTGAGAAGGGATGGCGTGGGGGAAGGAAATGAAAGGGAAAAAGACGTTAAGGAAAAGAAGATAAAGATAATGAAAGCAGAGATAAAGAAAATGAGATAAAGGAAAGGATAGCAAAATACAGATTAAGGAAATGAATAGGAAAAAAAGATGAAGGGAATGAACGGGAAAGATGATAAATGGGAAGAAAAGAGAAACATAAATGAAAGAAGAGAAGAGATAAAAGATGGGGCAGAGAGGAAATTAAGAAAGGAAGAAGGGAAACAGAGAAAGAGGAGGGAAAAAAATGAATGAAGGGAATGAAAGGGAAAGAAAGATAAAGGGAGGAAAAGAGAAACAAATAAAAAAAGAAAGAAAGAAGGGAAGTAGAGATAACGAAAGGAAGGAAGAAGGGGAAACAGGAAAGAGGAGGGAAAGAAAAATGAATGAAAAAACGAAGGGAATGAAAAGGAAAAAAGATAAAGGAAAGAAAAGAGAAACAGAAATAAAAGGAAGTAAAAGATGGAAGTAGAGATAATGAGAGAAAAGGAAGAAGGGAAAATAGAGAAAAAAAAGGAGGAAAAAAAAGAGAATGGAAAAACAGAGAGAGGGAAAAATATCAAGTCCGTCTGTGTCTGTTTCTGTTAGTTTCTGTTTTTATATATTTTTTTCTTTATCTATCTGTCTATCTATCTATCTGTCTGTCTGTCTGGATCCATGGCTGATCCTCCTGACCTGACCTGACCTTTTGCTTATATCAGATTCTCTTCACATTCTTTTTTTTTTTTTTTTTTTCTTTTTGCTTCCATTGTTCATTCAGTCCATTTTTTTTTCACTCCTTCATTTCCTTTTCCTTTTCCTGATTTTCATTTTTCCTTCTCCAGTTTCCATTTTTTCCTGTTTTCATTTCCATTTTCCTGTTTTGTATTTTTTCTTTTCCTGTTTTCCTTCTCCATTTTCCATTTTTTCCTGTTTCCATTTCCATTTTCCGGTTTTGTATTTTTTCTTTTCCTGTTTTTCTTCTCCAGTTTCCATTTTTTCCTGTTTCCATTTCCATTTTCCTGTTTTATATTTTTTTCTTTTCCTGTTTTTCTCCTCCATTTTCCATTTTTCCTTTTTTTACTTCCATTTTCCATTTTTCTCCTTTTCCTGATTTCCATTTTTCATGCTCCATTTTCCATTCTTTCCTTTTTTATTTCCATTTTCCCTTTTTCCTGTTTTCCCTTTCCATTGTTTATTCAGTCCATTTTTCGTTCCTTTTCCTTTTCCTGATTTCTATTTTCCCTTCCATTTTCCATTTCTTCCTTTTTCCCTTTTCCTGTTTTCCATTTTCATTCTTCAGTAATTTTTTTTCATTCCTTCATTTCCTTTCCCTTTTCCTGATTTCCTTTTTTTCCTTCTCCATTTTTCATTTTCCTGTTTTCCATTTCCATTGTTTATTCAGTCCATTTTTCATTCTTTTTCCTGTTTCCCATTTTTCCTCGTGTCGCGCGAAACCGAAATTGTGGAATGAGTTCGTGTTTTATCTCATTAATTTGCTGGATAGTGTATATTGTTGTTGTTGTTGTTGTTGTTGGGTTTGTGTGTTATTACGTATTGGCGTTTGTTTGTTTGTGTGTGAATGACGTGGAAGGAATAATAGAGGTGGTGGTTTTGGTGGTGTTGGTGATGATGATGATGATGATGATGATGGTGTTGTTGTTGTAATTGGTGGTGGTGGTGAAGGTGGTGGTGGTGGTGGTGGTGATATTAGTAGTGTTAGTATTTTTTTTATTTTTTGCTTTATTTTGTTTTCTTGTCTTCGTTTTCTTCTTATTCTTGTTTATCTTCATCCTCAACATCATCGTCTTCTTATTCTTGTTCTTCCTTTTTGTTTTTTTATAATTATTATTATTGGTATTATTATTAGTATTAGTATTATTAGTATTAACCTCCTCCTCCTCCTCTCTCTCCTCCTCCTCCTCCTCCTCCTCCTCCTCCTCCTCCTCCTCATCATCATCATCATCATCATCAACGTCATCACAACACCGCTAACGAACTAACAAAAGTCAGCATCCCAACAACAACAACAACAACAACAACGGCAACCTATCCTAACCCGGAGACACTAAAAGTTTATTAAAGGGAACACAACACCGCCAGGCAACACACACACACACACACACACACACACACACACGCGCGCGCGCGCGCGCGCGGTCAAACCTACATTATGCACTTTCGTTTAGTTTCACCAATCTCTCTCTCTCTCTCTCTCTCTCTCTCTCTCTCTCTCTCTCTCTCTCTCTCTGCTGATGATGTGGGACAATTTTTTTCTTCTATATCATTTTCTTTTCCTTTTTTTTCCTTTGCTTTATTTTTTGACCTAATAATGTTTTTTAAGAGAGAGAGAGAGAGAGAGAGAGCATTCTACTGAAATCCTTATAAATCAAGGCTTCTATTTTTTTTTTTTTTTTTTTTTTTTTCCCTTTTATGCGGACTAACCTACTTTATCAATAGGCGGCTGAATGTAGGCCGGGAAATCTCTCTCTCTCTCTCTCTCTCTCTCTCTCTCTGCACATAAATAATTCATCCTGTTTAAATGGAGGTAAACGTTACAATGACACACACACACACACACACACACACACACACACACACACACACACATTAATCATAAAAAAATGCGAAACTGTAAAATGAACGATAAATAAAAACTGAAAAAAAAAAAACCATGAAAATTATTGCTTTAATTCTCTCTCTCTCTCTCTCTCTCTCTCTCTCTCTCTCTCTCTCTCTCTCTCATGGGCGTGGCTGCTTCCCCTGAGGCTGCGGCAACGCGTCCAGGGAATAATAAAAACTAATACGAGAGAGAGAGAGAGAGAGAGATATTATGCAGTTTATTCTTTTTTTATCTTTTCCTTTCTTATCTTTGCTCAAATTAATCTCTCGTTCTTGTTAATTAAATCCTGTAATGCGTTTTTTATTTTTTATTTACGTGTGTGTGTGTGTGTGTGTGTGTGTGTGTGTGTGTGTGTGTGTGTGTGTGTGTTTATTGCCTCTGCTTCCACCGAGAGAGGTTAGTTTAAATGCCTCACTGCCTCCTCCTCCTCCTCCTCCTCCTTCATCTCTTCCTTCTCCTCCTCTTATTTTTGGTCTTCTTTTTCGTCGTCTTCATTTTCTTCCTTATTTTCCTCTTCCTCTCCCTTCACTTCTTCCTTCTTCCTCCTCCTTTTCCTCCTACACCTTCTTGCTTCACTACTTCCTATTCCTTATCTCTTGTCTTCCTCCTCCTCTTCCTCCTCCTCCTCCTCATCCTCCTCATTTCCTCCTCCTCAACTTCGCTCTAAAATTTATTATCACTCTCTTCCTCCTTATCCTCTTCTGACGCATTTAAAGATTTGTATCAATGTCGAAAAGAAAGAGAGAGAAAGATAAAGAGAAAAGACTTCAAACCTCTTCTTATGCAATGACTTTTTCGCTAACTTTTCTTCCTCCTCCTCCTCCTCCTCCTCCTCCTCTTCCTCCACTTTTTTCTTCTGCATCTGTGAGACTGCGGGAGAGGATGTAGGTTTTGGCAAGGGAAGGGAACGGAAGGGAAGGGAAGGGAGGGTAATGTAATGTACGGGAAGGGAAGGGAAGAGAAGGGAAGGGGAGGTAAAGGGAAGGGAAAGGAAGGGAACGAAAGCAGAATAAAGGAAAGGAAAAGAAAAGAGGTAATAGAATGTGATAAAGAATAAGAAGGAAAGAGACATTAGGAAATCAAAAGGGAATAAAGAGAGAGAGAGAGAGAGAGAGAGAGAGAGAGAGAGAGAGAGATGCAAATGAACGAAGAGAAAATAGAGAAAAATAATATAAGAAAAAGAACATTTGTCTTCCCAAGTCACGTTAGAGAGAGAGAGCCAACATTGACTGATTAGAAAGATTAGACTTGGAAATCCGGCGACAGGGATTTGGAGAGAGAGAGAGAGAGAGAGAGAGAGAGAGAGAAAGATGGAAGGAGAGAGATGAAAGGAGAGAAGAGAGAGAAAGAAAGGGAGAGAGAGAAAGAAAGGGGGGGGGAGATTATTGCTGCAGTGAGAAGGGTCAAAGGGTTAATGAAGAGAGAGAGCGTTGACTTGGCCTAGTCCTACCTACCTACACACACACACACACACACACACACACACACACACACACCGTTCACTCACTTTTATTAGACCGATTTTTCATTTCTTTTTTCATTATTATATTTTTCTTTTTCTATATTTTTATCTTTTTTTTTCTTTTTTTTTGCGTTTCAAAGAGTTATATTTGTTGTGCGTTTGTGTGGGTGAAGATATAGAACTAATCTTGCTCTCTCTCTCTCTCTCTCTCTCTCTCTCTCTCTCTCTCTCTCTCTCTCTCTCTTTAGTGGCCTCCGAAATTGCGCGTTCCAATAGCATCGTCGTGTGTGTGTGTGTGTCTGTGTGTGTGTGTGTGTGTGTATGTGTGTGTGTGTGTGTGTGTGTGTGTGATTTACGTCCTCGGCGCTGGTGGCATTGTAATGAGAGAGAGAGAGAGAGAGAAATGAAAGGTTAGACGGTGCGAAAAAGAGAAAAAAAAGAAGAAAAATAATAAGTAGGTGAGGGAATTGAGGAGGAGGAGGTGGAGGAAGAGGAGGAGGAGGAAGAGGTGGAGGAAGAGGAGGAGGAGGAGGAAGGACACCGTCATTTGCAGTTAGATGTGACCGAAGGGAGGCATCGAGAAAGTGACATGAGGAGGAGGAAGACGAGGAGGAAGAGGAGGAGGAGGAAACATGGAAACATGGAAATGCAGGCAACAGAAAGCCTATTGGCTCATTACGAGGTCGCCCGCTTGGGTAATTTAATCTGCTTGACCGCCACTTGGGGCTTGATGAGCAGATGAAAGCACCTCGATATTGAGGAGCAGATGGAGGCCCCTCGTTATTCAGTTTACTCCCGACGCAGCGAAATGACGGTCGATTCTATATTTGTTGATGGTATTCGCATTTACTACTTCTGAGGGAAGATTGTTCCAGTGGCGGATGACTCGGTTTGAAAAGAAACTCCTTCCAATGTCTGTGTTACATCGACTCGACTGAATGGGTAAACCGTTATTTCTAGTTCTTGAGTTAGAGGAGGAGGAAGAGGAGTGGAAGGAGGAGGAGGAGGAGGAGGTGGAGAAGGAGAAGTAGGAGGAACTATTCTCGTATAACTCTTCTTTTTCTTTTTCTTCCTCCTCCTCCTCCTCCTCCTCCTCCTCCTCCTTCTCTTCCTCCTTCTCTTCCTTCTCCTCCTCAACCACATTCTGCACCTCCTTCTCTTCTGTTCGTCTTCTTGGCCTCTCATATATTCTAATCTCCTCCTCCTCCTCCTCCTCCTCCTCCTCCTCCTCCTCCTCCTCTTCCTCCTTCTCTTCCTCCTCCTCCTCAACCACATTCAGCAGCACCTTCTCTTCTGTTCGTCTTCTTGGCCTCTCATATATTCTAATCTCCTCCTCCTTTTCCTCCTCCTCCACGCTCAAGAAAAGGGAGATGAGTCGTATTTATCACCGAAGCGTCACTTAGTCTCATTTTCCGTGGGAGGAGGAGGAGGAGGAGGAGGAGGAGGGTTAAAAAGTGTAACGAAGGATACGAGAAAGATAAAGAATGGGAAGAGAGAAATTGGAGCCGACGTAGTAAGGGAAGGGAAGGGAAGGGGAGGGAAGGGAAGGGAAGAGAAGAGATGGGGAGGGAAGGGAAGAGAAGGAAAGGGGAGATATCACGGTCTAATGAGAGTGGAGCCGATGTAGTAAGGGAAGGGAAGGGATGGGGAGGGAAGGGAAGGGAAGAGAAGAGATGGGGAGGGAAGGGAAGAGAAGGAAAGGGAAGATATCACGGTCTAATGAGAGTGGAGCCGATGTAGTAAGGGAAGGGAAGGGATGGGGAGGGAAGAGAAGAGATGGGGAGGGAAGGGAAGAGAAGGAAAGGGGAGATATCACGGTCTAATGAGAGGGAGGGAATGCAGAAAGGAAGGGAGGAGAAGGGAAGGGAAGGGAAGGGAAGGGAAGGGAAAGGACGGGAATGGAAGAAGTCACGATCAGAAGGGAAGAAGGGAATGCAGAAAGGAAGGGAAGGGAAGGGAAGGGAAGGGAAGGGAAGGGAGAGGAAGGGAAGGGAAGGGAAGGGACGGGAATGGAAGAAGTCACGATCAGAAGGGAAGAAGAGGATGCAGGAAGGAAGGGAAGAGAAGGGGAAAAAAGAAAATGGAAGAAAAAAATGATGAGGAGATGAAGAGAGAAAGAAAAGAGAAGGGAAGTGAATAGGAGAGGAGAGAAAAAGAAGAAGGAAAGGAAAGTAAAAAAAAAGAGGGAATAAAGAAAGATGGCATAGTTACAACAGAAGAGAAGAAGAGGGAGATAAAGATGGGAAAGAGAAGAAAAGGAGGAGGAGGAGGAGGAGAAAAGGGGAGGAAAGATGACCTAGTAGAGGGGAGAATGAGGGCTCAGACTGAAGGGAAGGGAAGGGGAGGAAGGGGAAGGCAGCTGATGAAGGTTTTAAATATCACGAGTTTACTGGTGAGACTTTTTGACCTCTGTGTGTGTGTGTGTGTGTGTGTGTGTGTGTGTGTGTGTGTGTGTGTGTGTGTGTGTATCTTGATTTATTTAACCTGACAATCTTATTTTTTCGTCCTTAATTTTTCGTTCCTTCATTTCTTTTCTTTTTCTTCCTTCTCTCCTTCTGTTTCTCATTCATTCACTTATCCTTTTCGTTCCTTCCTTTCTTACCTCCTTCCTTCCATCCTTCCCTTCCTTCCTCTCATCCTTCATCCTTTACATTGCCTTTTTTTCTTTTTTTTTTCACTCCTTCCCTCTCTTCCTTTTTCTCTTTCCTTTCCCACTCCCTTAATTTTTCCCTTCTATTAAACCTTCTTTCTATCCATCCTTCTTTTCTTCCTTCCTTCCTTCTTTCGTTCCTTCCTTCCTTCCTTCCTTCATTTCTTTTCTCTTTTCTCTCTTTCGCTATAAACATAAATAACCATAAATTTAAGTAAAAGATAATGCATGAGAGAGAGAGAGAGAGAGAGAGAGAGAGAGAGAGAGCGCACCTGTGCACCTGTTTCTAATTTATCAACATCTCCATCAATCACCTGTTTTGAGAGGAAAATAAAAGGAGAGGGAGAGAAGGAGGGAGGAAGAAAGAGGAAGGGGAGAAAAATAACATAAGAAAGGAGGGAGAGATAAAAAAAATGAAGGAAGAAAGCAGAAAGAAGGAAGGAAAGTGAGGAAAGAGGAAATGAAAAGGAAGGAGTAAGAAAGAAAGAGGGAAGAAATAGAAAGATGGGAGAGAAATGAGAACGAATGAGAGGAAGAAGAGAAGGGAAGAAGGAAGAAGGAAAGAACGGAGTAGTTAAGAGATAAAAAGAAGTGAGGTAGAGAAAGGAGAGAAGAGAAAATGGACCAGGTAGACAAACAGGTGAAGAGGAGGAGGAGGAGGAGGAGGAGGAGGAGGAGGAGGACTTTCAATGTTTACAAACACTCATAATCAACCTCATCCTTCTTGTTTTCCTCCTCCTCCTTCTCTTATACCACCACCACATCCTCCTCCTCTTCCTCCTCCTCCTCCTCTTCCTCCTCCTCCTCCTTCTTCTCCCTACTGCTTTGTGTGTACTGATTAGTGTGTGTGTGTGTGTGTGTGTGTGTGTGTGTGTTTAGAAGGGAAGTGAGAGAGGATGAGGGGAAGAGGATGGGGAAGATGGGGACGTGGAAAGAGAGTGAGAGAGGATGAGGGGCAGAGGATGGGGAAGATGGGGACGTGAAGTGTTTCCACGTGTGTGTGTGTAAGTGTGTGTGTGTGTGTGTGTGTGTGTGTGTGTGTGTTTCTTATTATCATGTAAGGGTAAATAAGAACCTCTCTCTCTCTCTCTCTCTCTCTCTCTCTCTCTCTCTCTCTCTCGAACAGCCCCCCTCCCCCCCTCCTCCCCCTCTTCATCTTCCAAACACCGCAGCAGAACTAGGAGGAGGAGGAGGAGGAGGAGGAGGAGGAGGAATAACATGTCACATCTGCAACTGCTGTGGGAGATAAAGTGGAGGAGGAGAGAGAGAGAGAGAGAGAGAGAGAGAGAGAGTCATGTTTTCAATCTTCCAAACCCTTAACTTGCACTTATTGTATCTCTCTCTCTCTCTCTCTCTGTTATATACTTATTCTTCTTTGTGCATTCATACTTTTTTCTTTATCTTCTTCTACGATCTCTAATTCCTCCTCCTCCTCCTCCTCCTCCTCCTCCTCTGTCCCGCATCATTCGTTTTTTTTTTTTTTTTAGGGGGAGGAGGAGGGACATGATTTGCCCTCCTCCCCCACATTCTCTCTCTCTCTCTCTCTCTCTCTCTCTCTCTCTCTCTCTCTCTCTCTCTCTCTCTCTCTCTCTCTCTCCCCATCGGCATTCATTCTAATCTTGCATAATCTTTCCTCCTCCTCCTCCTCCTCCTCCTCCTTCCTCCCCCCTGTTTTGCTAACCCTTAATTAATTCCATTCTCTCTCTCTCTCTCTCTCTCTCTCTCTCTCCTCCCTTCATCTCCCTTTTTCCCCTACTATTTCCTATCCCTCCTCCTCCTCCTCCTCCATTTTCTCTATTCCTCCTTTGCCTTATCCTCCCCCCTATCTTTTCTCCTCTTATTCCTCCTCCTCCTTTTTCTCCTCCTCCTCCTCCTCTTCTGTCCCACTCCAAGCTTCCTTTCCCAGGCTTCTCTCTCTCTCTCTCTCTCTCTCTCTCTCTCTCTGGATGTGTACCCTTCCATTCAACCTTTCCCTCCTCTCCCCCTCCTCCTCTCTTTCCCTTCTTTCCTCCCTCCGTCTCCACAGTCATTCTTCTCTCTTTCTTCCTATCTTCCATTTCTTCGAACACTCTCTCTCTCTCTACTCCTCTTTACAATTTCCTCTTCTTTCTTTTCTTCCTTTTATTTCCTCTTATTTTCCCTTTCTTCAGCTCGGTATATCCTCTCTCTCTCTCTCTCTCTCTCTCTCTCTCTCTCTCTCTCTCTCTCTCTCTCTCTCTCTCTCTCTCTCTCTCAAGTGTTGGTGAAGCACATGTTCCTCGCCCCTCATTGGTTTTCAAGGTCACCAGACATCTCCCTCCTTCCTCTCCTCTCTCTTCTCTCCCTTTCCTCCATTCCTCCCTCCCTCCTCTCCCTTTCTTCCATTCCTCCCTTCCTCTTCTCTCTCTCCTCCATTCTTCCCTCCTCTCCATTTACTTTACCTATTTTCTTCCATTCCTCCATTTCTTTTTTTCCTCTCTTCTTTATATATTTTTCCTCCATTTTCCATCATTTTTTCCTCAATTTTTTCTTCTCCCATCATCTTTTTTGCCTCCATTTTTTTCTTCTCCCATCATCTTTTTTCCTCCACTTTTTTCTTCTCCCATCATCTTTTTTCCTCCACTTTTTTCTTCTCCCATCATCTTTTTTCCTCCACTTTTTCTTCTCCCATCATCTTTTTTCCTCCACTTTTTCTTCTCCCATCATCTTTTTTCCTCCACTTTTTTCTTCTCCCATCATCTTTTTTCCTCCACTTTTTCTTCTCCCATCATCTTTTTTCCTCCACTTTTTCTTCTCCCATCATCTTTTTTCCTCCACTTTTTTTTCTTCTCCCATCATCTTTTTTCCTCCACTTTTTCTTCTCCCATCATCTTTTTTCCTCCACTTTTTCTTCTCCCATCTTTTTTCCCTCCATTTATTCTTCTCCCATCATCTTTTTTCCTCCACTTTTTTCTTCTCCCCATTCCAGTTCTCTCCCATGTCTCTTTACTCCCCCCCTCTCTCTCCCTTTTCTTCTACTCTTCTCTCATCTCTCATTACTCCCTCTCCTCTTCCTCTCTTCTCCCTCTCCTCCATTGCTCCGTCTCCCTTTCTCTCCCTCCTCTCTCTTACTTCCATTGCTCCCTCATTTACTCTTCTCCCTCTCCTCTCCTCTTACCTCCCTTCGTTTTTCCTCCCCCCTCCCCCCCTTCTGTCTCCCTTTGATTATTTCCCATTTCTAATTCTTCTTTCTCTTCCCTCCCTTCCTCCCTAGTCTCCCTTATCTCCCCCCTGCCTCTCTATCCCATTCCTCCCTCTCTTATCTCCTTTTCTCTCTCCCTTAAATTCCTCTCTTCACTATCCAAACTCCTTCTCCGCTTATCTTCGCTTATCTCTCTCTCTCTCTCTCACAGCAAGTGGAACAGAGAGAGAGAGAGAGAGTTGCAACACGGTCACACACTTGAGTTATGCAGGTCCCGCTTCTGTCAATGTCCCTGTTTACTCTCTCTCTCTCTCTCTCTCTCTCTCTCTCACACACACACACACACACACACGCAAAATTGGATAGGACAGTAAGTTAACGCTAATCACTACACACACACACACACACACACACACACACACACACACACAAGGGTAACGCCGATCATCACACAGACTCATTATCAGCTTATCTTCCGTCCCTAACTGATAAGATACGCCTGAGAGAGAGAGAGAGAGAGAGAGAGAGAGGCCTCGTAAGGTGGTGGTGTGTGGGGGGGCCTCTCTCTCTCTCTCTCTCTCTCTCTGAAGCAGCTAACCCGACCTCGTGATTAGGTTCGTGGAATTCCTCTAGTCTGAAGCGTCGTAATGATTTTTTTTATACATTTTATATTTGTTTTATTTTTAGTAACGTTTTTTTTAATTTTATTTTATGTATTCAGTTATTTATTTTTTACTGTATTTCTTCTTTTTTATATATTTTTTTCTTTCCTGGTGTTTTCTTTTAATCTTGCTCCTATTTCACCTTATTTAATCTCCCTTTTTCTTCCCCCTCTTATATCCCTTCCCTCCTCTCCTTCGTTCTCTCCCTTTCCTCCATTTCTCCCTCATCTCCCTTTTTCCTTATGTCTTTCTTCATCTATTTTCTTTGCTTTTACTGTTATTTATGTTGTCTTTGTTTTTACTCTTCTTTCTTTTTTTTTCTTTATCTTTTTTTGCTATTTTTGTCTTGGTTTTCTATATCTAGTTTTTGTTTTTTCTTAGTTTTTTTTTTGCATTATCTTTTTACAATTATTTTTATCATCTTATTTTTTTTATCAGACTTATCGGATCTATTTTTTTGTCTTTATGGTCTCTCTCTCTCTCTCTCTCTCTCTCTCTCTCTCTCTCTCTCTCTCTCTCTCTCTCTCTCTCTCTCTCTCTCTCTCTCTCTCTCTTACCTTGAGGGAGACAAATGTTCTTCCTTCTCTTAATCTATTTCTTCTTTATTTCCTCTTCGTTCATTTGTCTCTCTCTCTCTCTCTCTCTCTCTCTCTCTCTCTCTCTCTCTCTCTCTCTCTCTCTCTTAAACGTGACTTCAGGGAGACAAATGTTCTTCCTTTTCTTAATATATTTCTTTTTTATTTCCCCTTCCTTCATTTGCATTTCTCTCTCTCTCTCTCTCTCTCTCTCTCTCTCTCTCTCTCTCTCTCTCTCTCTCTCTCTTAAACGTGACTTCAGGGAGACTAATGTTCTTCCTTTTATTTATATATTTATTTTTTTTTTCCCCTTCCTTCCTTTGCATTTCTCTCTCTCTCTCTCTCTCTCTCTCTCTCTCTCTCTCTCTCTGTGTTCTAATTAAAAAAAGAGGAGAGGAAGGGAGGGAAGGGGGGAGAGGGGGGGGAGGGGGGGACGTAGTAATTGTGTTGCCAGTTCATCTAATTACTTGCAAGATGGTGTTATGCTGTTCGGTGTGTTGGTAAGTGTTGCTCTGTTAGTGTTGTAAGTGTTGGTAAGGTTAGTTGTGGTGGTTAAGTGTTGCGTTAGTGTTGCTGGAATTCGTTAGGTTGTGCTTGTGTTGGTGTGGTTAGTGTTGGTGATGATGGTACTAGTGTTTTGTTAGTGTTGCAAAAATTAGTGTTGTGTCAGTATTACTATTGTTGCTATTAGAGTTGTGTTACTGTTACTAGTGTAGAGATAGTGTTAGTGTTGTTAATTTACTCCATGCCTCGATGTGTTGCTGTAATTAGTGGTGCAGACAATGTTAGTGTTACTGTTGAGTTAGCGTTTGTTTCAGTGTTAGTGTTTATGACAGTGGGAGTAGTGTTGTGTTAGTGTTGGTGTAAGTAGTGTGTGTAGTGTTAGTGTTTATGACGTGGGAGTAGTGTTGTGTTAGTGTAAGTAGTGTGGTGTTAGTGTTCGTTTCAGTGTTAGTGTTTGTGACGTGGGAGTAGTGTTGTGTTAGTGTTAGTAAAGGTAGTGTTAGTGTTGGTGTAAGTAGTGTGGTGTTAGTGTTCGTTTCAGTGTTAGTGTTTATGACGTGGGAGTAGTGTTGTGTTAGTGTCAGCAAAGGTAGTGTTAGTGTTAGTGTTCGTTTCAGTGTTAGTGTTTATGACGTGGGAGTAGTGTTGTGTTAGTGTCAGCAAAGGTAGTGTTAGTGTAAGTAGTGTGGTGTTAGTGTTAGTGACAGTGGGAGTAGTGTTGTGTTTGCTGTCAGTAAGGGTAGTGTTAGTGTAAGTACCTAGTGTAATGTTAGTGTTGTCAGTGTTGTGTTCGTGTTAGTATCAGCGTATCGTTGGCATTAGCAGTGTTAGTGTTAGTGACGGTGGGAGTAGTGTTGTGTTAGTGTTAGTAAAGGTAGTTAGTGTAAGTACCTAGTGTAATGTTAGTGTTGTCAGTGTTGTGTTCGTGATAGTATTAGTGTATCGTTGGCATTATCAGTGTTAGTGTTTGTTAGTGTTAGTGTTTGTTAGTGTTAGTAATATCCTCCACGTCAAGAATGTCCTCCTACACACTCGATAACAACACATCAATCCATATTTTTTACAGATATTTCGCTAACAGATAAGACAGACAGACAGACAGACTACGAGGAAAGCATTATAGCCATCCTTGGAGCGGGCGATAATAACAACACGTGTAATATTCATGTTTACTTAATGTTCGTTAGCTAGAGAGAGAGAGAGAGAGAGAGAGAGAGTCGTTTGCTCAGCGCTCTCAACAGTTAGTCAAAAGCTTTAAGTTGTCAAGCGGAGTCAAAGTGTGTGTGTGTGTGTGTGTGTGTGTGTGTGTGTGTGTTAAGACGTCGCCGCTCCTTTGTTCTCTCCTTAATTGTTGCAGGAAAAAAAAAAAAAAAGGCTTAAATGATTACAAGAAATGGTGAAAGATTAAAAAAAAATTACAGTAACGACGCAATTTTTCGTTTTCATTTATTAATTAGTCTCTCTCTCTCTCTCTCTCTCTCTCTCTCTCTCTCTCTCTCTCTCTCTCTCTCTCTCTCTCTCTCTCTCTCTGTGTTTTGTGTGAAAGTGAATCAAGAAGTTAATGGTTCGTGGAATACTCTCTCTCTCTCTCTCTCTCTCTCTCTCTCTCTCTCTCTCTCTCTCTCTCTCGTTTCCTCTTCTCATTTGCATTTTCCTGGTAACTTTACTTCCTTTCTTCTTTTTTTCCTTCCTTCACTGTCTTCTTTAATTCCCCTCTTTCCTCCTCCTCCTCCTCCTCCTCCTCACTCCTGCTTTCCTTCCTCCATTCCTCTCTGTTATTGTTCTCTTTGTGCTTGCTTCCTTCCTTCTCCTTCCTTCTTCCTCCCTCCTTCCCTTCTTCCACATTTCCTTCCTGCATTCATTCTTTCTCCACTCTCCTTCCCTCCTTCCACATTGCCTCCCTCTCCATTCTTCCTTCCTCCCTGACCTTTCCACTCTTTCTCCCTTCTCCCTCTTCCTCCACCCTTCCTCTCTTGCAATCTTACCCTAATTCCCCATCCATGTATTCCCCTCCCCTTCCTCTTTTTTCAAGCTCCCCTTCCCTCCCCTTGTCCACGCTCCCTCCCCTCCCCTTCCCCCTTACCTAATAATTCTAACCCCCTCCATACACCCCTTCCAATCATCCCCTCTACTTCACCAAGCCCCTCTTCCCCTCCTCCCCCTTTCCCCAATCCCATAATTATTCCACTCTATAAATAAGCGGACAAACAACGTGATTCCTTGACCTACAAACGTGAGAAATAGGGAATTCCGTCCTCTGAAAGGGAGAGAGAGGGAGGAAGGAAAGGGAAGGGAAGGGAGAAGGAAAGGAAGGGAAAGGAAAGAGAAGAGAAAGGATTGGAAAAGATAGGAAAGTGAAGAGGAAAGGAAGGAAAAGGTAAGGGATGAAAAGAGATGGAAGGGAAAGGGAAAAGAGAAGGAATGGGAAAGGATAGGATGATAATGTAAGGAAAGGGAGGAGGGGAAGAAAAGAAAGGAACATAAATTAACGAAAAGGAAGGGGAAGAAAAGGAAGAGAAAAATAAGGGATGAAAAGGAAAGAAAAGGAAAGGGAGAGGGGATGAAATGGAAAAGAAAGGAAAGGGAGAAGAGATGGAAAGAAAGGAAAGGAAAGAAAATAAGATTACCATGGAAAATACTGATGGAGGGAGAAGAGATGGGAAAGGGAAACAAAATAAAATAACCAAAAAAAGACTTAGGAATTTGTCATCAATCTCTCACTATGAACCGCGTCTGTGAAATGGTATTGTTATTTTTTTCCCAGCCTTCAACAGGGGAAAAAAAGGGAGAGAAAGGGAAAGCCGTGTGACTTTTTTTTTTTTTTACATCAAAGGATACGGCACAAGGTCAACAAAAAAGGTCCCCCCCCCAAAAAAAAGCCCGCTACTCGCCGCTCCCACAAAAAATAAAAGGTAGGGAGTAGCCAAAAGAGAGGTCAATTTCGGGTGGAGAGGTGTCTTGATACATGGAATAAGAGTGAATGGTGTGGGAAAATAATGAAGAATGGAAGTAAATAATGAATAACGTGAGTAAAGAGTGAATGATGTGAGGGAATCGTGATATACATGAGTAAATAATGGAGACTGTCATAACACGATTTTTTTTCTTGCTTTTTATCTCTTTTTTCACCTTGAGCTGAGAGAGAGAGAGAGAGAGAGAAAACTATAATTAAGAAAAAAAGAGGAAATATTGACGTGGGAGGAAGAGTGAAAAAAAAAATGATCAGAGAGAGAGAGAGAGAGAGAGAGAGAGAGAGAGAGAGAGTTCGCATCAAATTCAATATATATTCTTTTTTTATAACCTTCAAAGTATAAAAAAAATATTAATGATCATTACACGAATTTCTAGCAAGTTCTATTTTTTATTTATCTTTCTGTTGTGACCTGGGATGAGAGAGAGAGAGAGAGAGAGAGAGAGAGAGAGAGAGTATAAAAAAAAATATAAACAGTGACTAGACCAACCTTATCTAAAAACAAACAAACTACAATAACTCGTGGGAACAAAAAAAAAATTAAATAAAATAAAAATGGAGGATGGAACTGTAAATATATATACCGAATTTTTATTTTCCCATTTTCTTTCATCGTTATCGCAACACGTAAACAACAACAACAAGGGAACACAAACAACGACAAAAAACAACAACAAGTGACGAACGGGTGACATTTTAACGCCTCGTATGAACCATCATCATCCGGCGAAGGGAAGGGAAGGGAAATGTAATGTTGGAAAGGAAAGGGAAGGGTATAGAAGTTAAGGGCATTGGAAGGGAAGCGAAGGGAAAAGATGGGAAGAGAAGGATAAAGAAGAAAAAGGGAAGGGAAGGGAAGGGAAATGTAATGTATGAAAGGAAAGGGAAGGGAAAGGATGGGAGGAGAAGGATAAAGAAGAAAAAGGGAAGGGAAACGGTAGGAGAGGGAAAGGGAGGGAAGGGAAAGAAAGGAAATTGAAAAGTAAGAGAATAGACAGGAAGGGAAAGGGAAGGAAAGGAAAGAGAGAGAAAGGGAATGAAAGGGTATAGTAGAAAGGAGTAAGGAAAGGGAATCGTAGTAGAAAGGAGTAAGGAAAGGGAATCGTAGTAGAAAGGAGTAAGGAAAGGGAATCGTAGTAGAAAGGAGTAAGGAAAGGGAATGGTAGGGAAAGGGAAAGGAAAGGAAATGGGAGAAGATGAAAAGAGAAGGAAAGGAAAGGAAAAGAAAATAACCTAGATAAATACTTAGAAAATTAGCCATAATGCATGCCTCATAATAATAGAAAAAGGAAGTGAAGGGAAGAGAAGGGAAGAGAAGGAAGGGAAAGGAAAGGAAAGGGGAAGAGATGAAAAGAGAAGGAAAGGAAGGGAAACGAAAATAACCCAGATAAATACTTAAAAAATCAGCTCATAATTCAAGACTGATAATAACAAAAAAAAAGGAAGTGAAGGGAAGGGAAGGGAAGGAAGGGGCACTGACAGACCAACACCAACATGGGGCAGTCAGGGGCACGGGACATTGGGGGCATGGATGGGGCAGAAAACTTATTAGGGTGGATGGAACGGGGCGGGGCGGGGAACGCGATTGGGGTAGTAATAGATGGGTGGGGCGGGGATGGGTAGGGATGGGTAGGGGTAAGGACCGGGTCGAGGGCTTCCCATCACCTATTGTCCGTTCCACCACCACCACCATCACCACCACCACCACCAACACTACCATCACCACCACTACCACCACCATCACTAAATCCATCACAACCACCATCACCACTACCACCATCACCACTACCACCACCATCACCACTACCATCATCACTACCACAACCACTACCACCATCACCACCACCACCACAACCTCGTCATTTTCTCTCCTGCTAGTCATGTTTTTATTATTTTTGTTCATGCTTGCCTTCACACACACACACACACACACGCACGCACACGCACACGCACACACACACACACACACACACTACCGTTACAGTCACATCCGGAAATCCGCTCTTACAGTTTCCTGTGTGGGCATTAAGTTAGGCGGCGTGTGTGTGTGTGTGTGTGTGTGTGTGTGTGTGTGTGTGTGTGTGTGTGTGTTTCAGCGCGTGCCGAGGAATGCAGGTGTGATTAGTAATGCACACACACACACACACACACACACACACACACACACACACACACGGATACAGCACAAGTGTGGGGTGACGTCACATAAAAAGGGTGTGTAGCTGGGTCCGCCCCGTCACCCCCCCCCCTCCCATTCCCTCCCCTTCCCCTTCCCTTCCCATCCTCTGTCCTTCCCCTTTGGACCTTACCTTACCTGCCATCTCCCTTGTCTACCTTTCCTTATCTTTCCACACCCATTTCCCTTTCATTCCTCCTTCTCATTTCCTTATCTTCCCCATCCCTCCCCTTCCCGTCTTTCCCATCCTCTACCCTCCCTTCAAAAGCCCGTACCTTACCTTACCTGCAATCTCCCTTGTCTACCTTTCCTTACCTTACCTATTTACACCTATTTCCCTTCTTAACTTCCTCCCCTTCATCTTTTTCCTCATCCCTTCCCTTCTCTGCTTTATTTATTTCTTCCTTCATCTCCTTCCCTTCCTCTCTTTCACTCCCTATCCTCCCATCTCATCACCTTCCTTCCCATTCCTTCTTCTCCTTTCCTCCCCTTTCTTCTTTCTATCCTATCATCTGCACTTTCCTCTCATCACCTTCCTTCCCATTCCTTCTTCTCCTTTCCTCCCCTTCCCTCTTTCTATCCCATCCTGTGCTCTCTCATTCCATTACCTTCCTTTCCATTCCTTTTTCTCCTTTTCTTCCCTTCCTTCTTTCTATTCCATCCTCTGCTCTCTCATTCCATTACCTTCCTTTCCATTCCTTTTTCTCCTTTTCTTCCCTTCCTTCTTTCTATTCCATCCTCTGCACTCTCATCCCATCACCTTCCTTCCCATTCCTTCTCCTTTCCTCCCCTTCCCTCTTTCTATTCCTTCCTCTGCTCTCTCTTCCCATTTCTTCTTCTCTTTCCCTTCCTTCTCCGTTCACTCTCCTCTTCTCTTCTTCATCTTCCTCCCCCCTTCCATTCATTCCCCTTCTTTTCATTTTTTTCTCTCTTTTCCTTCCTTCCCTCCCTTCCCTTTCTTTCTCTTCCATTCTTTTCTTCCTTTCATTGTCCCTTTTTTTCAGTCTTTTTCTCCCTCTAACTTTTTTTTTTTATCGCCATTCTTGTGTAATTCATTCTCTCTCTCTCTCTCTCTCTCTCTCTCTCTCTCTTCTATTTTCACCTACTTTTTTATACTATTTTTTTCCATCTTTTCTTATTTTTTTCTTCTCCAAATCCTCCTCCTCCTTCTCATTATATCCCTCCTCCTCCTCTTCCTTTTACGAGGGAGGAGGAGGAGGAGGAGGAGGAGGAGGAGTCCCGGAACTAAAACTTGTGTATGTACCCTCTCCCCCTCTCCCCCCCCTCCCCTCCCCAATAATCTCCCCTCTCCCTCCCCCTCCTCCTCCCCTCACCTTCCCTCCCTTCCCTCTCCCCTCTCCCTCCATTGAAGTGATGAGCTCAGCAGATCACCCCCCCTCCCTCCCTTTCCCTTCCTCCATTCCTCCCCCCTAGCGTAACCTTCTTTCCTCTCTCTCTCTCTCTCTCTCTCTCTCTCTCTCTCTCTCTCTCTCTCTCTCTCTCTCTCTCTCTCTCTCTCTCTCTCTCTCTCTCTCTCTCTCTCTCTCTCATTGTCCCTCCCATCTCTTCTTCCCTCTCTCTATTCCTCCTCCTTTCTCTTTTCTTTCCTTCTCTCCCTCATTCTCTTTCTTCTTTTTTTCTGCTCCTTCCTTTCCTTCTCTCTCCTTCTTCCAATCTCTTCTCTCTTCTTTCCCTCCTTCCTTCTACCTTTTCCATCTGTTTGTTTTAATTATCTCGTTCTTTCTCTCTCAGTTCCTCCTTTGTCTCCTCTTTCCCTTCTTCCTCCTCCCTCTGTCTCTTCTTCTCCTCCTCCTCCTCCTCCTCCTCCTCCTCTCCTTCCATTCTCTTGTCGTTCCTATCTCCTCTCCTCCACTTTATTGTTCTCCATCTACCTCGCTACTTGTGTATGTAAGCTCTCCTCCTCCTCCTCCTCCTCCTCCTCTTCCTCCTCCTCCTCCTCTTTCAAGCACATGGCATTTAACATCTTATCATCTCCTCTTCTCCTCTTCATTTTCATCCTCGTAACTGCTCCTCTTCCTTCCTCTCCTCCTCTCTCTTCCATTTCTTCTTCCTTCACACACGGAAGAAAAGGAAAGGAAGGAAGGAAGAATTGAAACAGGGAAAGGAAATGAGGGAAAGCGGGAAATGAAAGAAAGGAATGAAAGCAAAGAAGGAAGGAAAATGAGAGAAAGGAGAGAAGGGAGACGGATTTTTTTTTTTTGCATCAAAGCTCAAGGGGAAACACACACACACACACACACACACACACACACACACAACTCACCTGGTTGCCCGGTCTCGGTCTTGGGCGTCAGCTGGTCTTCACTCGGCCAGCCTCACACGCATGACCCCGCCCTCACCTGCCCGGCCTTTTCTCACCTGCTCTCCCGCACCTTGCACACGGGGGCCTGGGTGGGGGGGGGCTAGGGGGGTGAGGTGAGGTGGAAGCTGGGGTTGCGTTTTGCGTCTTGAGGTTTAGAAATGCAAATCCTTCTTCGTTTTCTTCTTCCTTTTTCTTTTTTTCCTTCCTTCCTTCCTCCTCCTTGTGGGATTATAGGAGTAAGGGTTTTTCTTCTTTCTCCTCCTTCTTTCTTCTTCCTTCCCTCCTCTTTCTTTCTTCGTAGAGGAGTAAGAGCTTTCCTTTTTCTCCTCCTTCCTTCCTTCCTTCCTTCCTCTTACTCTTTCTTCCTTCTTCCTTCCTCCTTTATTCTCCGGTGTGAGGCGTTGTAGGATTCAGGAGTAAGGGCAATCCTTCTCTCTCCTCCTCCTTCTTCTTCTTCTTCCTCCTCCTCCTTCTTCCCTCTTCTTCCTTCTTCCCTTCTTCGCCCTATCACGTTACGCTTAGACAGCTGACCGCCAGACGCTGTTGGTGGTGGTGGCGGTGGTGATGGTGGTGGTGGTGGTGGTGGTGATATCCTGCAGGCAAGATAATAATAATAATGTTAATAGTGATGTAGATGAGTGTGTGTGTGTGTGTGTGTGTGTGTGTGTGTGTGTGTGTGTGTGTGTGTGTGTTTCCGTTTTTTTCCTGGTCCTTTTCCCTCTTCTCTTTTCCCTTCGTTTTCCTTCTCCTCCTCCTCCTCCTCCTCCTCCTCCTTTTAATCAGTTCTCTTTCATTTACTCATTTTGTTACTTTTTTTTTGCCTTTTTTTCCGTTTGCTTTTTAATTTTGTTTGCTTTCCTTTCTTTTTTTTATTTCTTTAACCTTTTAATAATAATAATAATAATAATAATAATAATAATAATAATAATGATTCGTCTTCCACAATTTGGTCTTAATGGTGTTTTCTTGTCCCTCCTTTCCCTCCTTTCTCTCCCTCCCTTCCCTTTCCTTCCTCCTTCCTTTCTTTCCATTTCCCTTCCTTTCTTTCCCACCCTCCTTTCCTTTCCTCCCTCCCTCCTCTCCCTCCCTTCCCTCCCTTCTTTCCATTTCCCTTCCTTTCTTTTCCCCTTTCTTTTCCTTCCCTCCCTCCCCTCCTCCTTTCTTTCCATTTCTCTTCCTTTATGTTCCCTCTCCTTTCCTTTCCTCCCTCCTTCTCTCCCTCCCTCCCCTCCTCCTTTCTTTCCATTTCCCTTCCTTTCTTTTCCCCTTTCTTTTCCTTGCCTCCCTCCTTTCTCTCCCTCCCTCCCCTCCTCCTTTCATTCCATTTCTCTTCCTTTCTTTTCCTTGCCTCCCTCCTTCTCTCCCTCCCTCCCCTCCTCCTCTCATTCCATTTCCCTTCCTTTCTTTCCTTTCCTCACTCTCTTCTCTCTCTTTTCCATTTTCTCGTTTCTTGTTTTCTATCCTCCATTCTATCCCTTCTCTCCTTTATTCTCCCTCCTTCCTTCCTCCTTTATTTTCTCTCCTTCCCACCTCCCTTCCTTTTTTTTTTTACCTCCATTCTCCCTTTTCTTTTCCCTCCTCCCCTCCTTCTATGCTTACCTCACTTCCTTCGTTCCTCTACCGTCCCCTCATAAACCCCAAACTCCTTTCTTCTTTAATATTAATCCTTCCTTCCTTCCAGCAGTCCTTCGTTATTCCTTCCTTCCTTCCTCACTCAATACTTTCACTCTTCCTCCTCCTCCTCCTCCTTCTCCTCCTCCTCCTCCTCTTTCACCTCCTTTCTTGTCCACACTCATTAACACCTCAATCTGTTTAATTCTCCTCCTCCTCCTCCTCCTCCTCCTCTTCCTCTTCCCCACTACATACTTAACCACTTTCCCTCCCTCCCCTCACTATCCCTTCCGTCTCTCCCCACTCCCCTTCCCACTCTTCCTTCTCCCCATTACATCCCTCCCTCCCTTCCCCACTCACTTTCCCTCTCTCCTCTCCCTCCCCTCCCCTTACCACTACTTCCTGGCCCTCCCCGCCCTTCCCCTCCCCTTTCCCTGCCCCCCCCACCACTCTGCCGCAAACTTGAGACCATTTTTCACCTTCAGGCAATTACGGGGCGTCATTAAGGTAGCCATTTGCCCTGACTGAAGGTTCCCCCCCTCCCCCTCCACCCCTTGCACCCCCCTTCTATTCCCCTACATATTTGGTCCACATCCCCTCCATTTCCTTCCACCTCCTCCCCTATACCTATCTCTTCCATATCCCCTTCATTCCCCTTCTACCTTCTCTCCTACATATTCCCTCCACTCCCCTCCATTCCCCTTCTACCTTCTCTCCTACATTCCACCTCATTCCACTTTCTCCACCCACAGTCTCTCCCCTTCATATACCCCTCCCCCTCTCCTCCATCTATTCCCCAATATAGAAAACCCCTCCACCCCATTTCATAGCTGCCTCCTGCACTGTAAGAAAAAATCTGTGTCTATCTATCTATCTATCTACCTATCTGTCTATCTTTTTTAACCCCATCCCCATCTTCCACCATCTTTACCTCCATCCATCATCCCCTCCCTCGCCTTTTCCTTCATCTTTATTTCCATCCACCATCCCTCCATCTCCACTTCCATCTTCCTTTTCTTCATCTTCATCCATCCACCTCTCTCCTCCTCCATATCCACCTACTCCTCCTCCATTTCTTTGTCCTTCCCCCTCCTTCCTTCTTTATCCACCTCCTTCCTCCTCTCCAACGAGTCACAAGGAGCCTCCCCACTCCTCCCCCTCCCCCTCAGTGGACCCATAACCCCAAAATAGCTAGTGATGATGAGAGAGAGAGAAAAAAAAAGAGGACGAGGAGGAGGAGGAGGAGGAGGAGGAGGAGGAGGAGGGAAAAGGGTTAAAAAAGGCTTAGGAAAATAATGAATGAAGATGATAAAAAAGGAAAGAAACATGGAGAAAAGGAGGAAATGAAATGAAAGGAGGAGGAAGAAGAAGAAAAAGAAGAAAGAGGAAAACGTAAAAGAAAAAAAAAGAAATAGAAAAACAAGAAGAGAAAGGAAGAAGCCGGAAAAATGAATGGGAGGGGGAGATGAAAGGAGTAAAAAAAAGAAGAAGAAGAAGAAGAAGATGAAGAAGAAGAAGATGAAGAAGAAGGAGAAAGGAAGAGTTGGAAAGACATTGAAAAGAGAGAGAGAGAGAGAAGGAAAAAAAAACGGAAAGATGAAAGGGAGAGGGAGATGAAAGGAGTAAAAAGAAGAAGAAGAAGAAGAAAAAGAAGAAGAAGAAGAAGAAGAAAAAGAAGAAGAAGAAGAAGGACAATCAAAAAATCGTAAATCATTGAGACTTTCCTTCCTCTTTCGTCACACACACACACACACACACACACACACACACACGTAAACTTGCCTAACATCTGGCGCTCTGTTTACATTCTGGCTTCAAGAGTTCCACTAAGACGGGGCGGGGCGGGTCGCGGGGTGGGGGGCAAGACAGGATTGAGGTGAAGCAAGCTGGAATGAAGCGGGGTGAATCGGGGCGGGGCGGGGCTAAAACTTGCATGATTAGAATGAAAAACAACGAAATGGGGCGGGGTGGAGTAGGGATAGAGGGTGGAGGAGCAGAGATGGGTGGAAATGGGGGGAGTATTAGGTGGGTGGACTGGATGGATGGACTTCTGGAAAGGTAGGGTGGGACGAGGTGGAGCAGAGTGGGGTATGAAGGTGGGTGAATGAGTGCATGGGTGGACTTAGGTGGAAGGTTAGGGTGGGATAGGGTCAGACAGGGAGTGGATGGAGTACGGATGGTTGAAGGAGAGGGGAAGGAGGGGAAGGAAAGGAAGGAAACGGAGGGGGGGGAAAGGAAAAGCTAGAAAAAGGAAGGAAAATGAAAAAGGAGGAAAGGAGGGGAAAGGAAGGAAAAGATAGAAAAGGGAAGGAAAATGAAAAAGGAGGAAAGGAGGGGAAAGGGGAGAAGGAAGGAAAAAATATAAAAAAGAAGGAAAATGAAAAAGGAGGAAAGGAGGGGAAGGAAAGGAAGGAAAAGATAGAAAAAGGAAGGAAAATGAAAAAAGGAGGAAAGGAGGGGAATGGGAGAAAAGAGGAAGAAAGGAGGGGGATGAGGAGGAAAGAAGAGAGAGGTAGGAAAGGTGGAAAATGGAGGAAAGGGAGAGAAAGAGAGAATATAAAAAAAAAAGTGAAGTGGAACGATATAGGGTGGATCACAAATGGGTGGAGGAGGGTTGGAGTATAAAGAGGGTGGGGTGGAGGGAATGGAATGGGTGTGGGAAGGTGGATGGGGGGAGTGGGGTAGGAAGGGGATAAGGGTGGAACGGGAGAGGCAAATACCAAACCGAATATGGAGGATATGAAAAGGTATATTTATGTAGGCAAGAAAGTGTGTGTGTGTGTGTGTGTGTGTGTGTGTGTGTGTGTGTGTGTGTGTGTGTGTGTGTGTGTGTGTGTGTAGCTAATACTATAACCAATACACAAAGGATATGAAAAAAAAGGTTGAAATAGATGAGATAGAAAGTGTGTGTGTGTGTGTGTGTGTGTGTGTGTGTGTGTGTGTGTGTGTGTGTGTGTGTGTGTGTATCAAAACAAGACAAGCCGGATATGGAAAGACTTACATACGTACACAAAGACCTAATAGGCGTGTGTGTGTGTGTGTGTTATCATGTCCTACTGGGAAGCGTCGCAAATATTGGCAAACACATTCACTATCACCTCTCCCCCCTCCCCCCTTCCCTCTCCCCATCACCCCACTTCACCTCCACCCCTCGATCCCCCCCCTCACGATACGATATCACCACTTGAGAATGAGGAAAATGGGGAATGGAAGAGAAATGGACGAAAGTGAGGGAATGGGGAAGGAAAAGAGGAATGGAGGGGAAACGGAGGAAGAGGAGGGAGAATAGGGAAAGGGAGAGAAAGGGAAGAAAGAGGGAGAAGGGAAGGAAAACACTGGAGAAGGTATAGGAGAATGAAGGAAGAGGAGGAAGAAGGGAGAGGGAGGAGATGAAGGACAGGTGAAGAATGAGGGGAAAGGGAGGAAGGAGAGAGAGGGTAGGAAAGGAGGGAAAGAGAGGAAGGAGAAGGTAGGAAAGGAGGGGAAAGGAGAGGGAAGAAAAGGAAAGGAGGGGAAAGGAAGGAAAGAGGAGGTATTAAAGGAGGGGAAAGGGAGGAAAGAGAAGGTAGGAAAGGAGGGGAAAGGGAGGAAGGAGAGGGAGAGAAGGTAGGAAAGGAGGGTAAAGGGAGGAAAGTAAAAAAAAGAAGAGGAGGAAGAGAGAAAATAAAAGAAATTCAATACAAAGGAACAAAAACATCTCTCCCTATTCTATTCCTCCACCTCCTCCTCCTCCTCCTCCTCCTTCTTCATCCTCTCCATCATGCTCTTGGGTGTACTACATTCTTTATCTCATGACCTAAAGAGGAGGAGGAGGAAGAAGAAGAGGAGGAGGAGGAGAAGTAGAAGAAGGATATATACGAAGGAGGAAGAACAGGAACAAGAACAGGTGAAGACGAGAGAAGCTAAATAAGGAATGAAGAGGGAGAGAGAAAGGGAGAGATAGAGAGAGGAACAGTAGAGGAAGAGAGGAAGAGGAAGAAGAGGGGAGAGAGAGAAGAGGGGAGATAAGAAGGGAAAAACCACTGCCTTATCATCACGACAAGGGTTATCTGAGGAAGGAGAGGGCCAGTCAGTCAGGTCAGTCAGTCAGTTAGTCAGTCAGTCTGTCAGTCAGTTAGTCAGTTAGTCAGTCAGTCTGTCAGTCAGTCAGTCAGTTAGTCAGTCAGTCTGTCAGTCAGTCAGTCAGTCAGTTAGTCAGTCAGTCTGTCAGTCAGTTAGTCAGTCAGTCAGTCAGTCAGTTAGTCAGTCAGTCACGCCATTATTTAGTAGTAGGTTTTTTTTCTTCATGCACGATCAGTCAGTCAGTAAGTTGGTCAGTCAGTCAGTCAGTCAGTCAGTCAGTCAGTTAGTCAGTAAGTCAATCAGTCACCAGTATTTAGTCAGTAGTTGGGTTTTATTCATCATACCCAGTCAATCAGTCAGTCAGTCATTATTTAGTCAGTAGTTGTGTTTGCTTGACCACGATCAGTCAGTCAGTCAGTTAGTCAGTCAGCCAGTCAGTCAGTCACGTTTAGTTATTTTCTTTAGAGTTATTCAATTATTATCACGAAATCAGTCAGTCAGTCAGTCAGTCAATCAGTGAGGAGAGAGAGAGAGAGAGAGAGAGAGAGAGAGAGAGAGAGAGAGAGAGAGAGAGAGAGAGAATGAGAATATGCTGAGGTGAGGTATTCTGAGTGCCTGAGTAAGGAGCGCATAGTTGAGATATATTGCGTCAGAGGAGGAGGAGGAGGAGGAGGAGGAGGAAGAGGAGGAGGAGGAGGAGGAGGAGGAGGAGGAGGAGGAGGTAATGGCGTGATGGAAGAGATGGCGCTGGAGTAAGAGGAGGGAAGAAAATCAAGAAAAGGGGGGAGGGGGGGGGGGGTCAGGTCATAAGATACTGTGTGTGTGTGTGTGTGTGTGTGTGTGTGTGTGTGTGTGTGTGTGTGTGTGTGTGTGTGTGTGTGTGTGTGTGTGTGTGTGTGTGTGTGTGTGTGTGTGTGTGTGTGTGTAATGGAGTGCGTGAGTGTGGCATGTGCTGACAGGTGGTGGCTCTCTCTCTCTCTCTCACACACACACACACACACACACACACACACACACACATACCTCCACCTGTCATGGCTTACGTTATGCTGGGGAGGGAGGGAGACAGAGCGGGGCGGGGCGGGGCGGGGCGGAGAAAGTGTATCCACGCCACGGGAAATACTTGGAGCATTATGAAATCACAGCTGTGGGGCGGGGCTGGCAGGGCGGATGTGAGTGTCCAGGGCGTCACACGGGGCGTCACATGGAGTGGTTGTCTGCCCCAGCGCTGCCCCACGCCCCTCACCCCGCTCTGACTCACCTGTAGGAAAACGTTGGGAGGGTGACGGGGGTGTACATGCAGAGGAGGGTATCAGGACACCTCTCCTCCCGAAACTGACCTCTTTCGGCCACTCCTCTTGACCAGGTGATTACCGTTTCCTCTTGTTTATAAAAATTTCATCTTATAATTATAAAAGAGTGAGTTATCCGTGATGAGTGAGTGAGCGTCAAGTCTCCTGATCTGTATCTGCGACATACCTGGGTCTCAGAGAAGGTTAACCTGATTTTCTTGGGTGTTTTCTCCTGATCATGCTGCACAAGTTGCGTCTGCCATCACTTCGTGGATCAATGCCATCCCCAGCAAAATCCCATCAACCCATACGAAACTTCTCAACACAGGCGTTCTGCGTCGATACTGTGTCGATATATACGGCTCATCAGACATTGGGGCTACCATACCTAAGTTTGATAACATTTGATAAGAGGCTAGAGGCCAGTTTATGTCCAGAGTTCAGACTCTGCCTGCACCCCAGTTACAAGCCGGGATTTTTCAGTCACCGCCGAGTGGCCTAAGACTACCAACATGCTGTCCAGAAGACCACCTATCAACCCGGACTCTAGGTTCTAGGATCAAAGATGAGCTCCGGGGGCCAACATGAGCCAATACAAAATGGCGCCACTATAAATACTTGCCTACGCCATAACGAACTGGGCCATACCATCAGGCCCCTCCATGCAGGCCTACCGGCGCCATAGGCGGAAACGTAAAAAAAAAAGCCTCTCGTAGAAGTTGTTAGGATTTTCATGGAATGTTTTGTGATGCTGCGGATAGTTTTCCACATTTGCATCCTGAACGGGAAAACACCCATGGAGACCCGGGTAATCTTCTGTGTAACCTTGGGAAGTAGTCGTACTGGGAGCCAGGTACGTTTAATACACGAAGCTGTCTTGGGAGGACTTCGGTGCATTTGTCGCGGCCACGGTTACCACCTCACGGCCGTGCTCGAGGCGCTCGTGCATGCCGGGAAGCGTGCCACGGGTGCACGGCGACAGCATGGTGACATGTCCCCAATGTTCAGAAAGTCTAACAGTGGGGCAGCCGGTGACTCATGAGCAGCATTTACTAACGTGGATGTATACTACTCATGCTTCGAACACACACACACACACACACACACACATACACGGATCGGCGCTAGGAACGTGCGGCGGCCTTGCGTCACGCCTCGTCATGACGTGTGTCAGGGATATGGGAAAAAAACCTCGAAGCCTTTGTTGTGGTGAAACGATCCGCGGCTCAGGATGTCAGCATGGACGGCGATGAGTAATGAGTTCCTTTATTTCCCTATCTCTCATCAAGCGCCTTCCTGCGTAGCCTTGACTGAAGGCACAAAAGAACCTTCAAGCTACACAGGAAGGACGACAAAAAATCAAGGGTCAAGACACCCAGACGTAAAGGTCAACAAGGAGAAGATTTCAGAACCAAGGCGCCGCGGCGGACGTGGCGGCCTGGCGCTGACGGGCGGCGGCACCGCAGGGCAGGGCCCGCGAGAGGGAAGGCGCCTAGCGTGGCATAATAAGAAAATGTGTGTGTATGTGTGTGTGTGTGTGTGTGTGTGTGTGTATATATATATATATATATATATATATATATATATATATATTTATATATATATATATATATATATATATATATATATATATATATATATATATATATATATATATTACTTTTGGCCTATAGCGGCTGTAGGCTTTCCTGAGGGGGCCTGTTGATCGGCCCCATCCCGTCAGTGGCCCAGGCAGGTGCTTATTATAGTGGCACCATTCTTGCTTGGCTCAGGCTAAGCCCCGGAGCTCCACTTGATCCTCTTTAGAGGTTCGCCAGAGTCCGGGTTGACAGGTGGCCAGGACAGCATGTGGGTAGTCTTCGGCCTCTTGGGGGTGACTAAAAATTGTCAGGTTGTAGTGGCGGGCGGGCCGTGAACCTTGCCTGAACCCGGGTCCTCCAGGACACCGCGCCCGCACGTTGACCGCTCAGTCATGGCCTCCCCAAATATATGGACACGTGTGGAGGTCTGGCGCTGTGTGTCCCGCAGTGCTGCCTCTGTGTGGCCAGCTGCGATGTGCATGTTCTCGTGTATCATTAAAATGTCGCGTGGCGGTGGTGGCGGCGAGGCTCCGCTGTGGCGGATGCTTCGCTTTTACCCCTGGTCCCGAGCACCCCCGTGTGTGGATCACCGCACGGCTGGGCAGGGGAAGGATCAAGACAGCTGCCCATACCCCCCCCACCCCCCCTGCGACACGTCTGCCTGGCGTGATGGGCTGCTGTGATATGCTGCGCTGATAAGCTGAGCTGCCCCGAGACAACACTTGCCCCGCCCCACTGCTGCTACAGCCCCGCAGAACAGTGCTCAGAGGCACAACAGCGACGAGAGTCAGACAGCGGCCTTGCCAGGACGTGGCGGCGACGGGCGTGGCGGCGGCGGTGACCCACCAACAAATAAGCCAGCGGCGGGGAGAGGAAGCGTCCAATGAGGCGGGTGGGGCGAGGCGGGGCGGCTGTGTGCTGGTGCGGTGCGGGCGCCGGGCCGCGGGTCACCTGGCTTCAGCTGCAGACAGCTCAGCCGCTGCCCACACCCGCCTCGGCTCACCTTCGCCCGTGACTGTTGACCTCCCGGCTCAGCCGCCGCCGCCGCCGCCAATAATGCTGCTAAGATGGATTACCGCCGCCGCCGCCGCCCACCTCGCAACGCAGGCGGGTACAAGAAGGCGTCCATATTATGTGGGACAGCAAAATGCAGGGAACCTGTTTATAGCTATAGCCGCGAACCGCTGCAGGGAACGGCGGGGAGATGCCTTGCCCTGCCGACCCTGCCCTCCCTCTCCCTCCCGCCCTCCCCCGCCCCGCCCCGCCCCCTCTGCTAAGCGGTGGACACTGTCAACAGGGCGGGACTGTGTTGACGGAGCTGCAAGTCATAAGACGACCAGAAGGCGATCACACGGCCACAAACCTCCTCCTCCTCCTCCCCCTCCTCCTCATCACTCTCCTCCTCCTCCTCCTCCTCCTCCTCCTCCTCCTCCTCCTCCTCCTCCTCCTCCTAGCACACAAACCAGCCTTAGCTGCACAACTAAAGCAATTAACTTCGCGATATATTTCCTCGGCCGGGGACCATCCGCCCCCCGCCCCTCCCCCTCGACGCTGTTCCGCGAGGGCGTGATAAATATAGACACCGGGAAGCGAAAGAGGAGGAGGAGGAGAAATACGAGGAGGCGAAGGAGGACGAGGAAGAGAAGGAGGAGGAGGAGGAGGAGATAGTATGACTTTAATATTTTGTTTGTAAACCCGAGAGAGAGATGAGGTGAGGGAGGAGATGACCTTCGTGGGGCTTGAGGGAACAAGTGAAGGAGGAGGAGGAGGAGGAGGAGGAGGAGGAGGAGGAAGCTAACGAGGGAGAGCAGCAGGTGAAGGAAGCAAAAAGGGAGAGCAAAGGAAGGAGTGATTATACAGGTTAATTATTAGAACAGGTGCACGAGAGAGAGAGAGAGAGAGAGAGAGAGAGAGAGAGAGAGAGAGAGAGAGAGAGAGAGAGAGAGAGAGAGAGAGAGAGAGAGAGAGAGAGAGAGAGAGAGAGAGAGAGAGAGAGAGAGAGAGAGAGAAGGAAGGGAGAAGACGAGAAAGGGGATGAGAGGAAAGACGAAGAAGCATAAGGAAAGAACATGGAGGTGAAGGAAGG